>NW_019396104.1:181050-186271 GCF_000591075.1 Eurytemora carolleeae | reverse complement strand
GGGGGGGGGGGGTATTTTTCTATATATCATCTCTCAATTCATTCTGTTTGGTTCACTTCCGTTAGTAGGTTTTTGAACCTAGTTTTTGGTGGATTTTATATTTGGCGCGCATCCGCCGCAACAAATCTACAGTTTTTACCTTTCATATCTTGGCGCGCTTTATTTTTATTTTTATTGAACATTTAGCAATAGTTTGAATTACAAAAGTTGAGAATTTTATAACAACTGATGTAAATAACAAAATTTAAAGGTTAAATTGATTATAATCTTGTAGAATTTTAATTGATAATCAGTCAACAAATATTGTATTATTCATAAATTAGATTATATACCTTGATAAAACCTTTACAATCGACTTTGCATTTAATCTTTGCGGGTAACCCTGTATTCGAACCAAGACTTCCTTTTTTTACCGATCAATAATTTAGTATCCGGATTTATATACAATTATCAAAACCAATTTTTTGGGGATTTGACTTACATTTTAAAATGCCTTTCTGAACTACTAAATATTAAGTGCTTTCCTTTTTTAGCAAAATAAAATTTTTTTTAGAAAATTAAAAAATATGGTCTAGAAATGCTTAATATCTCAAACGACGAATGTTTAATTTGTTCAAACCACACTTGAGTGTTACAAAAACAAATCAAACGACAAATTTTCATCCTTATTTTAATGGGAAATTCTAAATAAAACGAGATGTGCAACTTTTAGACATTTTGGGTGCTTTCCACAGAAACTCACTCAGGGGCGTACGAGGGCTTTTGCTTAGGGGGGGGGGGGCACAATTTACGCGCGTAAGCGCGCCACAAAATTTTTTTGGTCTCCCCCTTGATAACATTGGTCCTCCCCCTTAAAAACCCCTTTTTTGAAAAATATTAATACCTTTTTTAAATTTTTTTTGCCCCCCTCTCCCACCTGGACTTATTTTGTTCACCATAAAAATACACCAAAAAGACTACTTTTTTGTCCCTCGTACGCCCCTGAACTCACTCCGTATAGTAAATGTTCATTCTGCTTTAATATCACATTACTTTAGTTTGCTATCAAGTAAACTTATTTTTCGTTATTAATAAGATGAATGAGATTTCTTCAACTTTTGTAAATTTTCATTTAATGATATTTTACAATCAAAATGAGCCTAATTTTAGAAACAAGGAGCAATTTTTCCAAATCTCGTAATTTTCGTGTATACATTGTGAGTTATAAATTGAAAAATTGGTTCCGCTACTCAAACTTATCATTAGCAACATACCTTTAGCTAAACATTGTCATATCAAGCCCTCACTCCAGCACATGCTTAGTATAGATATATTTAAATATAAATATTGTCACAAAAGGGGCGTTGACGTGATTCTTATGAACTAAAAAAGAAAGAAATACTTTGATGACACCTTAATCTCATTAATCTAACTATTTGACGACCAATTTTGGTATTTTGCCATAAATATAAATATTATTTTAAATTACGTATAAATGGATGATTTGGAAAAGAAAATATCAAGTTTACATTGCAATACGGGAAGGTAACAGACTAAAAGAGAAAAATTGAATAAATTCCGTAAAACCGTCTCTGAAGTTTCATTCTTTGTGGGTAAGCCCGTATAACCCTAGACTAACCAGGGGTAAATATGGTCGGATTCTTCAAATTGAATTTAACCATTTTTTGCTTGCTGGGACATTGGCCGAATTGTTTATTCTGCCTGGAATGTCCACTATGTTAAAGCCAGAAAACACGAAACACGTGGAGAAAAAAATTTTGGGAAAATGACGTCGCGTTTTCCTAGTTTTAAAAATATAGTTAATTAACCTATAATTGCATGATGTTTGAGTAATGCACATTAAGATTTCTTTTTTAAGAATTGATATCTTTATTCCTAATAAGACAGTATTAGAAATTACGTCTTCAGCTCCTACTGCAAGGTATTTTAACGATTTAACAACATCACGGACATTGACAGTATTAGAAATTACGTCTTCAGCTCCTACTGCAAGGTATTTTAACGATTTAATAACATCACAGACATTGACAGTATTAGAAGTTACGTCTTCAGCTCCTACTGCAAGGTATTTTAACGGACATTGACCGGATAAAGAATATTCTATTTATTAAATACATTAAATATTTCCTTCAAAAAAACTCGACATTTGCTACCTTTATATCTGATTTTATAAAAAGAAGCAAAGTTAAAAAATCGGTATTGCATTTCCTAAGCATTCTAGGGTCTGCAATTGAACACCAATAAGGCCAATGTAATTTGGATCACCCTGTGTGCAACCATAATACAATGGGTTAAACCGTTCTAAGATTTTTTCAAAAATTAAACATAAATATAGAGAAGTTTGTGTTACGGGATAACCCCGTATAAAGTCGGGTTAGTAACCCCGCAATGCGATAAACTGAACTAAAGGCAGATGTTACATCCTGGAGTTTACTCACCCCTACCTTATATAGTTCTGTAACATCAAGGTCAACAACACCCAAACCCAGTAGAAGAACCAGGTTAAAAAATGGAGAAACGTATGGTCTACTTGGAAATTACTTTGATTAAATTTTTTTTTTCAATTGCGTTTTCATTCTTCCTTTCTTCCCTTAAAACCTTATGTGATCAAAAATAAATAATAGAAAGAATGGAAAGGAATAAAAGAGATGAAATGGAATGGCAATGAGGAATGGGAAAAGAAAGGGGAAAGGGAAAGAAAGAGGGAGAAAAGAAATGAGAATTAATGGGAAAGGGGAAAATGGAGAGGTTAGGAACAGAGGGGGGAGATAAGAAGGGAGATGTTAGGGAGGGGGGAAAGGGGTACCATGGGATCAGGTAGTTGGTAGAGAGACGGAGATTTTGCGGAGGGAGAAGGTAGGGGATGGGATCAGAATTGAGTGGGAAGTGANATGGAAAGGTGTAAAGGGGCTGTGGCTGTGGCTGCACTGAACAAAACACGTCGTCGTATCTTCTCATTTTGATATAAAAACATGAATTTAAACAAAATATTATGTTTGTTTCTCCATGTAAACCACAGCACGTTCTCAACAAAATATATTGAGGTTTTCGTAAATATAAAACCTAAAAATCCTTTATGAGCAATTTAAAATACGAAGTTTCAAATAATAAATAAATGGTCAATCAAGGTTTTAAATAAGAAATATTAGCAGGAAACTGACCAGAAACATTGATTTGTGTTTTTTTTTTATAATATGACAATGTGGTAATCACAACATTCATTGATTAATGACAAATATAGCAAAGATTCCACACTCTAAATTTCGAAATAAAAAAATCGCTTATTTTCAACAAAAAAATCACTTTTTGGCAGTCATCAAATTTTTGCCGCCAATAATAGATTTTTTTCTTCAAAATTTAGAGTATACACATTGCTATCAATTATAGTACTTCCCTGAATTGTTTTGCTCCACATTACTCCACCCCTCCCTCTACATGCATTTTAAGGATCTAGAAAAGCAGAGTTTTAAATATTTCTAAGAAATTATTTGATATTAGTCTCTATTACAAATATAGTTAAATATTTGAATTTCACGATCAACTGAGCACTAAACATCAAATATAGATTGACAAAAAATCAAAATTATTTCATGAACAATTGACAGCATTGTTTCTTTTATAGAATTGATAAAAATAATTTTGAAAAGAAAGTCCATGGGAACCAAAGCAGATGTGCTTCAAGCATTTTAAAGAAAATTGAGATTTTAAATATCAACCTCCCCCCCCTTGCCTCACTCCTCCCTCTTTCTACTCCCCCTCCCTTATACAGTGTGCCCTGGACCCTTAGACCCTAGACCCGCCCCCTTCCGGCAGAATTGCAGTCATGAAGAGACACTTAATGATTTCATTATTCCCCCCTCTCAGAGTCCCCCCCATTCCCCCTCCCCTCTTGTCCCACTCCCCTTTTTTCCATATACTCCCCACCTTCCCTTCTCCTCCCCTTTCCTTCTTTTCCAATAATTTATTCTTTACTTTTTTTAAAGTTTCTGACATTGCATACGTTGTTTTTCCTTTCATCTTTTCATCTGAGGTCCTCTATCAACGCAGCGCTTGCTGTATCGAAATTTATTCTGGCATAAAATTATCTATTGAAAAAATCAAAGAAATCGTCATCTATTGATCTTAAATTCTCTAATAATACAAACATCCTTCTCTCTATTTCTCCAATTTCTCCTCCCCTATCCCTATCCTATCCCTGTCCCTTTTTCTTCCCCAATCTCTTCCCCTCCCCTTTCCCTATCCTATCCCTGTCCTTTTTTCTTCCCCCAATCTCTTCCCCTCCCCTTTCCCTATCCTATCCCAGTCCCTTTTTCTTCCCCCAATCTCTTCCCCTCCCCTATCCCTATCCTATCCCTGTCCCTTTTTCTTCCCCCAATCTCTTCCCCTCCCATATCCCTACCCTATTCCTGTCTCCCCTCCGAACTACTTCCTAAATTCCATTTTTTGCTCGGATTAGCCTGGCTAAAACTAATACAAACAGCGGAAAAGTGCTTTCTTTTTTTTAACAAAAAAGATAAAAATTCTTCCAAATACAAATGTTGTCAAACACTCTTAAATATTTTTTTCGAGTTTTTTTTGGGTAACAGGGTTCCGGGGCTGAACTACTAAATGAGTTTAAAATTCTAAAACTTTTTTTATTGCTTTAATATCTTCACTATTTTAAAGGTTGTCAGTTAGATTTAGAATTTAACACACAAATAATAAGGGGGAGGGGTGGGGCCCTTTACGTTGCTTAAATAATTATTAATTTAATTTCAGATAAATTAAACATTTGCCATTTCATGCCAGGTTTTTGATTATCAAATAAAAAAATTTATTGTAACTTTGATTTATCATTATTTGACTTCTAGAATAGAAGATATACAATAGTAAATAATTTATTAATTTTCATTTCTTCTGTCAAGGTCTCTCAAAGGTTTACTTCTAAATCCTATAATTTGAAATTAAGAGATTATCGTTATTAAAAAAATTAAATAGAATGTTTGTTTTTATCAGAATTAACAAACATTTATGCTTATTTATGGTCTATATAAATTGTATTGTAAATTAAATTGTATTTTACGGTAAAGTTTTCGACACACATTCAGCGAAACAAATTTTATTCAAAACAATGTAACGGTGCACTCTAAATTTCGAAGCAAAAATCGCTTATATTTGCATAAAATAGCTTATTCATACTTCATATTATTATCTCTACGGTCTTTTTCTAAAGGGAGGGGGG
>NW_019396104.1:104430-180981 GCF_000591075.1 Eurytemora carolleeae | reverse complement strand
TAAAACCCCCCCCCCCCCTTCTCTCACTTTGATATGCTAAAAGACATCCTTTATCTAACATGCTTTCTTCGAAGAAATTAATAATATTATATAATGCAATATTATCATAAGAAAAAAATAAAAGAATTAAATTTATACACGTATAAATTAATCTTAAAAAAAAGTTGGTTAGTCATAAACTTTTAACTTAATCTTGTAAATTGTCAAATTCTTGAAAATGAAATAGGATCATTTAAACAAACTATACAGCAGATGCTGCATCTGTCTTTTAACTCCCAAAATGGGACAAGATTACATTTAGATTTTTTCCTGATAGTAAATATCGTTTCAGATGTGTGAAAGATTGTGTAGAAAGAGAGAAAGAGAGAGATTAGTCTAAATGTTGATTAATCACGTGGATTTAACGGTTCTGTCAATATTCCAGAAAGCTGTGACTTTCGATCACAATTTAACCCATTAAACATAATTTGTTACCCTTTTTTTAGTAAATACTTTTTTGTTGCCATATGCATTTTGAATGAAATTGTATAACGTAAACAAATCCGTAAAGTAAATGATTATTGAAGTAAAGACCAAAACTCGTTTGATTTCAAATTGAAGAAACCAAATGCTGCTCACTCTGGTTAGTCCGGTGTGTAATATGTTAGTTAACTATAAAACGGCTACCAACTGGGCACAATTTCCACCAAAAATGGGTTAAAAAGAAGTTTTGAAAATAACATTTAAAATCTATTTTTCACACGAATGAGGGGACACCAAGAATAAAATAAAAAAAATTAATATTCCTTTATCAGACCGATTTTTTGTATTACATCAAGACTTTGAAAGATTTTGATATCTTTAAAGAATTCCTTTAAATATAATCTTTAAAATAATATCCTTAAATATATAGAATAAAATAAAACAATTAACAATAAATAAAATAACACTATTCTTTTATTGAACTTATTATTTTAAATGTTGAAATTCTTTTCTTTAATTGTGACACCTGACTGTAAAGATTAGTGTTACAAGTAGTGCATTTAGGTCTATTACACGCTTAGAAGAGGTCTGGAGATCGTCCCATGTTTATGTTACAGCTCAGCTCATAAAAGACAAGTTAAGACGAAACAAAGTATTTTAAAAATCTATTTTCATCGAGTAGAAAATTCCTTTTCCTAATTTACTCTCACAATCTGCAAAAGATTCCGACAAAAAGTAGTGTTAAAGACTTGAAAATGACACCTTAGTGGATGTTATTTCTCTCGATCGTTTTCCTTTTCAATTTAATTCGAAAATATATATTTCTCAAGGGGGATTTTTCAGTATTTTAATTGAATAATGTCGATTTGAAGAACTGTAATTTTTTAGCTTCTATGCTAATAATACGTTTTTTGTTCTTAAAATAAAACTAAAATATTTCTCAAATAAAAAGTCTCAAATGGCACAGTTTTAAAAATCAAAAATGATCAAAATAATGAAATTCTGAGCTATATTTAAAATGAAAAGAAAGAAGACGGCAATCATTTCACTGTTTTCTATTTACCACTGTAAGCAAAACTGGTCTAAATATTTCTAATGAAAAGTACATTCATGAGAATCCGAAAATAAAACTATAAAAACTCTAAGCATGACCAACGGCCGGTTTAAACTTGCATACACCACACAATTTGCAATAAAAATGCACACTGCATAGTGCACAATACCAGACGGTAGCGCTTATTGAAAAACAGATGCAGTTAATGAACTTATATTCGTACTTTCAAAGAAATCTGAAACCTTCAATTGGGGTTAAGAATGCATATAGAATACAAACTGGTAGCAATACAATCTTTAATTAATCAATTTAAAACAGATAATTTATCAATTTCGTGGGTTGAAAAAAAAACTTTGTTAAAATGGTAACAAAAGTTTTAAATTAAGTAATAATGAAATGTTAAAACGATAAAACATTTCTAAAAAATAAATGGAAAATATTCATGTTGTTTCAACTTGGAATCAGTTAAAAATAAACATCAGAAGCAAGGAAAACAGTAAATGTATTTTTAATTTAAGAGCAAGTCCAAAAATATATTCTGAAAAGGGGTTTTAAAATTGGAATCATTTTTAATACTACACAAAAATAGTAAATGTATATTATTGATATATACACGTTGATATGTAAGCATCAAACTTTCAAAAGCTTGAAATGTAAGGTGTTTTGTCTAAAAGCTTATATTTTAGTCAAAATCCCATTGGAAGCCAAAAGCACTAATACATGGAAATATAACTAGAAAACAATGGAAAAGGAAGACGAATTTATAGCAATACTTAAGTGTATTTGATGTCATTGTGATGCAAATAGTTTTACTAGAAATAGGTCTGTTTACATTGCACAATTTCTGTTCATTGAACTTTTTAAAGTTATAAATCTATTCTTTAAAGTCGTCTTCATATTTCAGAGTTTTCTGGTTATCAATGTAGCAAATTTTTTATTATCAAAGATTTCTAATACCAAATTTATCGACATGCAAAGAATTTTAAATTATTTCACTTTTGAAATAAAATCAACCAACATTTTTACGAAATAGTCGCAGAAAAGTTAACCCTATTCCTGCTGGGGGGGGGTCAATTTGACCCCCCCCCCTGTAGTTTTTTTTACATAACTCAAAAAGTATTGGTCTGAGGCTGTTGAAATTTTCTGACTTTTCCTACAAACCCAAAGCCCTCACTGCCTGAATGACTGCTTTTTCCTGAAACAAACTAAATCTTTGTTTTGACCCACTTTCACTTGTCAGATTTTGATAAAATTTAGCTTTTTGGAAAGCCTATGACATAAGGAAACGGATTGCGCAAGTTTTGCGAAAAAAGAATTGCAAATTTTTTGCAAACAACCTGTCAAAGAAAATTTTCACATTTTTAGTTTTTCTTGATTAAAAATCAGGTTATTTAAAATTTTGCAAAAATTTTTGCATATTTGAAATGGCACGGTCAAGGGATTTTCAAAACTGTATAATTTTTCATTTTTTGGACAAATTCTTTTTTGCAAACATTTTTACATTTTTGCGATAAAAAATTCAATTTTTGCAAATTTGCAATTTTTTTGCAGATTCTAAAAGTAGAGCACAAGAGCTTTCCAATGATGTATCATTTGTCATATTTGAAAATCAAACATGGGCCCTTCCCCCCCCCCCAGCATATCCTGGTTTTCAAGTACCCCAGCAGGGATAGGGTTTAGTAGAAAAAGCCCCCGTTGGGTATAGAGACTAAAATCCATGGATCTACGCGATGAAGACGTAAAACCCAAAATAATGAAATATCATCATAGTGGGAGGTTGCGTGAACTTTAAAGAGGTTTTGTGAGTTTCTGAATGAGGAACCCAAGAACTATTGTAAAGCCCAAAATTTAAGAGAGTATCGTAAAAACGTCCAGCATCATATACCTGGTTTCATGATTGGGGTTCATTTCTTTAGACATTAAAAAAAAATTTTGTATCATGAATGTTTGTAATTAGTCCGCATGAAGGAAATTTAAATATTTTATATTCAGAAACTAAACTATCAAATTAATCAACTTAATTGTCTAATTAATGAAATAATTTGCTCATAGATCACTGATAGGTAGAAACTGATCTTAATCTTGTTTAAATCAAAATCTTTATTAAAACTTATAGAATTAAATTCATGATACTAAAAATGTAGGATGTTAATAGATCTGGCCACTTTTTGCATGATGAATCCGGTAGTCAAGGACATTGTTTTAAGTAATAAAATTTTAAGTGACCTGTGTGGCATATCTGATTTACACCAGTACTCCATAAACTTTTATGTAACGACGGCAATAAGAGTTTCATTAAAATGAATCGGACATATACACCGTAAGCATACGGTTTATTTAAATACATTACTGGTACGACATTGTGACATCGCAGCTTCACTAGTTTGCATTCAACGCACAGGTATGACCAAGATAAATTATTCTGTAACATAATAGAAATTCAAAACATGTTCGTTCTTCTCCATGGCTTTTCAATACAAGGAGCTATGATAAAAATATAATAGATTTCAACTTTGGTTAGTCATGTAAAATGCTCTATATAAACAGATTCATTTTCAGATTTAATGTTCTTTTTCAAATCGGTGTAATTTTTACAGTATCGTTTTTGGGTTGAAATGAAAACAGCGTATTTATGAAAAAGTTTAAAATATTAAAACAGACTGTAAAAAAAATAAAAGAAAAAAATAGTTTGAATAAGACACAATAAACTGTATTTATTTCAAAATGGCGAGCAAAGTATTCGCAATGACAAACACAGTATTCGAAATGACGAACACAGTGTTAGAACTTACGAACACTGTGCAGTGTGCATGAAATGACGAACACTGTGGTTGAAATGACGAACACTGTGTTCGAAATGACGAATACCGTGTTCGAATTGACGAAACCAGTGTTCGAATTTACGAACATATTGTTTGGAATGACAGACCGCGTAGGGAAGGGGCCAGGGTTCCCCCCCCCCTCGTACGCCCCTGTTCAACCTTTTCTGCAGTGTTCAAATAGTTTCACAAATAGTCCATTGCAATGCGGTACTCGTAATTGTGCTGTCCTGTTTAGTCATATTTATAATTTAAGGGGGGAATATATATAGGCACCACTCACAAGGTATATAAAATGTGCCTTGCACGTAAACCTATTTAAAGAACGTGACTACAAGACTAATTCAAACGCATTTGGTGCGTACAGTTGCCAACGATCATGAAAAATGAGATTATACCATATTTAGTCTAAACTTACTTTTTGACAAATTAATGTATGAAAAAAACATTTTAGCACAATGAAACTATACTTTATTTATAAAAATCCGAAAATAGTGTTTGCAACCGAATGAATTTTGAAATTGTGAACAGTATATATTAGGTATATGAAACTGTTATATGTTCTAACAAATTGTTAGATACCTATGCAATATTTTAAGTTTACGTGAACTATCAAGGAAAATTTTTCAAATTTAGCGTTAAGACGATGTCGCTTTAAGGCTTTAATGTTTGCCAAATTTTTTAATGTTTAACAAAATACACTAGTCACATTTAGGTTAGAACCTTGAATCTAAGTAATAGTCCTTGTTAACCATTCTGTATCTTTAAATCTTTGTTTTTGAAAACTGTTGATTGTCCATATTTAATACTTAGATAATATCTTTTTGTGTGGGAAATACAAGTACACTCTAACCTTAACCCTAGAAAGGCGGGGACCAGAAAATCTAATATCTTTTTTTTATAACCCTGCCCAACCCCCAGAAAATTCAGAAATATATATAAAGTTTTTACGATGTTTGTCTATGTCATATATTTATATCATATACATAAGTTTTAATTTAGAATTTCTATGTAAGAAAGTCACAGGGAAAAAAGTTTCTGGAAAAACAATTTTCCGTATCTTCTTAAGTCCTAAATTTTGCATTCCCGGGATTTTTTAGAAAACTTTTTTGCAAAAAATAAAAACTAGAATTATTGACACAAAATTAATACAAAATAATTTTGAAAAATGCCCTTGCATGATTTAAACATAAAATGTAAGCTATTCAGGGTGCCGTCTGTCTGGTTTACCCAAAAATGTCTGGGGGGGGGGTCCCAGGGACCTCCCCCCTCTATTTGCCTATTGCAATACAAATATATAACATTTGATACACTTTTGGAGAGCCATTGGGCTCTACTTATATAACCTGACAAAAAATAGCAAATTTGCTTAATTTTGAATATATATTTGAATATCAAGTTATTAAGCAAAAAATGGACAAAAACAAAAAGCGCGCGAAATATTATAAATTATACATCTTTTATGAAGCTTTTGACACGGCGAAATCTGTAAAAATCTTTGCAAAATTTTAAAAACTAAATTTGCATTCAAGGGAAACTGAAAATGTGCAAATTCTTTTTAAAGGCATCTGTGCAAAAATCGATTCAAAATTTCCTCGCAAAAATTGTGAAATCTGCTTTCTTTTGTTCAAGGCCTTCAAAATAGCTGAAGAATGTCAAATGTTGATATCAAATGAACAGAATTAGGTCTAAATATAGATTTAGTCGGGTACAGGTAAAATAAGGCATTCAGGTAGTTTGTCTGAGGGCTCAGGCAGAAGGTATAAAAGCCCCGCTTTCAGCTAAATGTAAGATGCATGTATTAGTTAAAAAAGTAAAAAAATGTGAACAGCCTCAGACCAATAGATATCTCCGTAAAACGTCAGCTGGAATGGGGTTAAAGGAAAAATCTTGAAAATAAGTTTCAGTTGAGAAGTTGATATAGATTTATTAAAAGGCCTTCCCCCCCCCAACCGTTATCCGCCCCTTCACCCAACCTTCTAGGGCTAATACTATTTATGTAAACAACAATTACTTATCTGAGGTTAGGGCTCGTTTGTTTGCATAGTTTATGAACAAGAAGTAAATAAGCCTGACGCAAATCAAATTAAAGTAAATTTCATGTTAGATTGAAATCTTTAATCATATTACTCCTATTGAGAAGAACAAAAATGTTTGAATTTGTTTCAAATTTAGAGCTCTAGCATGTAAACAAACACATTTTTTTCTAATACTCTCAAATCTAGAAGAGGTTATAGGTCACTAAGTTGAACTAGTAATATAGCCTAAGTCTAACCTTACAGATTTGTGTCAAAGAAACTAACGTTACCATAGAAAGATGATGGGAAGCCTGAAAACTGATGTGAGTAAATCTACAGAGTATAGGAAAAAATGTATTTACAAGTAAAAAATGAACAGATAAAATAATACTAATGAATCATGGAAAGCCGGAGCTCGCTGACGGACTCTCCGCCTTTCATTCGTCTCGTACAACGAGTCAATCTTCCGTCTTTGGACTCTTCTTGAATACTGACTCCATTTCGGTTTTAGCCCAGGTAGATCCTATTTTCTCCTTCTAAGCCGTGGTTCATGCCTATTGCCTTGAATTCAAACTAGGATTTGGGGCAACAGTGGCTTCAGTTTTATACCATCCGTTCAAACATGCATTCAAACCATGTTTTCTGTGTTGGCATTTTCTAACGAAAAATATTTCTCCAAGTTGGCGACTCATCATCAATAGAACTATCCAATCTGAGTTTAGCTCCGGGTTTGTATGAGAACTGAAGATACACACTGCAGCTGGTTACGTCTTAGCTCTTGGTCCGTATAAGGACTGAAGGGGTTACATGCCCATTTTGATTCTGTCATCATTAATGACAATGATTGATGACAAAATTACATCATAAGGGTTTTCTCATGAATAACCCACTTATGGAAAAAATACTTTATGATTTATGTATATGATCCTTGAAGATCATCTTACCGTCCTTGTAAATTCCTGTTTTCCCCATGGGAGTTTTAACTTTTGCAATTATTTCCTCACTTGGAATAAAATACAGGGTGTCCCAAAAAACATGGGAATTCAGTGACGAATTGGATATCGTCTTTGTTATGAATTAGCATTGTAATACATAATTTCAACAGCCATAATATTATTATGTCTGCTAGAATTTATTTTATGAAAAGGGTAAAAGACTGTAAATGTGTGTCTATAATGTCTCCACAAGATGTACAGTGAAGACTGACAAGTTAACTCTGTTTGTATACTGCAACTTTCTCGTTTTACTAAGTACAACCATATGCAGTCAAAACATAAACAAACAAAATGTGAACATAGCAGACGAAACTCTCACAGATTACAGCTTTCTTAGTAGGCATCACTATACTAAATCAAAGAATTTTTTGAAAAGACGATATCAAATTCGTCACTGAATTCCCATGTTTATTGGGACACCCTGTACATAAGTATCCTTTAAATATCCTTGAAATTAATATTCTTCATAATCTTCATATTTCATGCAAAATATTTTAATTAATTTAATATTTAATATCTCACGAATAAGAATAACTGTTTGACATGAAAGGTACTGTTCTTTCAAAGTACAAATAATAATATTATTTTTTACATTATAGTATCTCAACTAAGCATATCTCATGCCGCCCAAAACTGAGCGCTGAATGTTCAAAACTCTGTGTCACTCGTGTGTTTGATTGTGAATTTCGCAAAAAAAACTTTCGAAAATTGTTTCCACTGAAAGCAAATTATCAATTACCCCCCCCCCCACCACACCGCCTTGTTCTTCAGTTTCATTGAGATTTTCATGTAAGAAGTCAAGAATAGGCCATTGTCACCCTTCAACTGAAATCTGTGAAATTTTGAAAATTCATGATTTGCAAACATAAACTGTTTCTATTTAATCTTTCTTATCTTTAAAAGTACATTAGGGTGTAAATATCAATTTTACTCTCTGTTTTATATCCCTCATCACACTCACACATTCTTCTAGATGATTTTAACACATAAAAATTCCAGTAGTTCAATACCCCGTTAGCTTGAAGCATTTTAACAGGAAGGGGGAGGTAGATTTATATTCAAATTTTTATTAGTTTTCAGTAAACATTTTTTTTTGAAAAATTAACAAGATTTAGGCATTTTACCTCTCCCCTCATACCTCCTATACGCCCCTGCAGCAACCCACCTTCTGATGCATAGTAAGCTACAGGGTGGGTGTCCCACGAAAAATGGTAGTAGCAAGGCGACTTGAAGGCAAAGAGAATAGAATATATATTAGAGGGGAATTGGGGAATTTCCAAGAAAAAAGTGTAAAACGGCCATTTTGTTGTACTGTTTCCATACTGCAGGCGTACTTCACATTATTATGCTATTAACCTTTTGGAAAATCTAAAATTAATATTAAAAGAAAACCAAATTATGAAATCGGCTGGTTTCATAATTGACCAATGATTATTTTACATAGACTCTATGCCTTTTACTTTACAAACGATGATTTTCCGTTATATCTATAAATCAAATGATGCTTTTTATTCACCTAATTCATTATAAAGTTTATTTAACAGCTCTAAAAAATTCGAAATTGAAATGGATAGTCAAGGGAACATACTGTATTATTGTACTCTACTGCATATAATTTGTGAACATTTACATGTTTTGTTCACTTTGAAAGCCCTTTCAGGCTGAAAGGGACTGAAAAAATCCATACCGAGAGATTGTCTAAATTCCCCTCTAATATATATTCTATTCTCTTTGCTTGAAGGTTGAACTAGTAATATAGCCTAAATCTAACCTTACAGATTTGTGTCAAAGAAACTAACGTTACCATAGAAAGATGATGGGAAGCCTGAAAACTGATGTGAGTAAATCTACAGAGTATTCCCCTCTAATATATATTCTATTCTCTTTGCTTGAAGGTCGCCTTTAATCTTTGAAATAATTTGCAACATTTATTCCTAAACCTACATGTAGAAGTATAATTATAGATTCAATAATCACAAAATACCCCTAGTCAGCTTGGGATTTCCAAAATATGGTCTGTCTGTCTTGTGCTTTCAATTTTACTTGAGATATTGACAGCACAAAAAAGGCGGAGCACATTTTGGAAGTGCCAGGGCTGGGACAATATAGTGCCAGGGCTGGGACAATATAGTGCCAGGGCTGGGACAATTTTATGGTTGTTGTTTCTAGAATCCTTCATGATAAAGTAAGTTTATAACTAAATGTCACAAATAAATTCAAAGATTAAAAACAATTTTTATGTCGTCTTGCTACTGTGATGTTTTGTAGGACACCCTGTAACAGGATCTCTAAATTGCCACAGTTTGCATTTCTCGCCTAGTAACCTCCAATCAGACCGGACAATTTTAAGGCATTTTACGCAGTTTACAAAACAAAAGCAGCATTTTATTTCCCTTGATTGTTTTAAATCTTATGGTGATATTTTCAAAGTCTAACATCTATTTACTTTGTACATTCATAATTTTTTAGCGTTCGTATTCGTTTCCTAAAACATTTATTTGTTCTGCTATGCTATGCTTTCCGTTAGATTTAATTTTTTTGACCATTAAGAAATCCTTTCAATTTTACATTTAGTTTCACCAAACAAAAAATAATTGTCTTTCAAGAACTCTCACACTTTAAAAGTTTATTATGCTTTCCTCAGATGTAAAGCAATATTTATGATTTAATATATATTGAATAATTTGAAAGTACAATATTAGTTCCGTCAGTTGAAATACTAATTATTTATGATAATCTCTGAAGGGCTTTGGTTGGAACTTGTACTTTGACCAAGTACATATTTTAGCCTGGGAGCAGTTCCAAGGTTTTATGTTTACGGGGACTGTTTATCTATTGATAGGAACTAAACTTATCCAATCTTACTGCTTAGATATATCTCTTGCCGTGACACTTTTTCTCACAAACGCTTTGATTATAAAACAAGCATTGATTGGTGAATCTGGTGCTATGGAACATCTTTGAGATTATTTTCAAAAGATAAGCATCTCTTTAATATCTATACTTTATATTCAAATAAAGTATAGATAAAGTTTATTTTTGTACTTTTAGTGTAAGGTAAGTTCTAGTAGATTCCTAGTTTACATATTTCTTGATCTAAACAAAGTTTATCTCAGCCTGACACCATCCTTGTAGATTCCTAGTTTGCATATTTCTTTATCTTATCCTGACACCATCCTAGTAGATTCCTAGTTTACATATTTCTTGATCTCATCCTGACACCATCCTAGTAGATTCCTGGTTTACATATTTCTTGATCTCATCCTGACACCATCCTAGTAGACTCATAGTTAACATATTTCTTGATCTCATTCTGGCACCATCCTAGTAGATTTCTAGTTTACATATTTCTTGATCTCATACTGACACCATCCTAGTAGATTCCAAGTTTATATATTTCTTGATCTCATCCTGACACCATCCTAGTAGATTCCTAGTTTATATATTTCTTGATCTCATCCTGACACCATCCAAGTAGATTCCTAGTTTACATATTTCTTGATCTCATCCTGACACCATCCTTGTAGATTCCTAGTTTACATATTTCTTGATCTCATCCTGACACCATCCAAGTAGATTCCTAGTTTACATATTTCTTGAACTTATCCTTACACCATCCTTGCTGATTCCTAGTGTACATATTTCTTTTCTTGATCTAAAGGAAAGTTCTTTTAAAGTTGAATTGCGGAACATCTTGGAGCAGTAAGATAGGATTCATTGTGTGCTTGTTTCTTATCTAAAAAATTGGATATTTTTCATCTTGTTAATTAAACAGGCGAACAATCCCTTTAATTTAAAATTATGTCTGAGTATATAGTTCAACGCTAGTCGGTTCTACGACCAGCTGTCAATCAGACAGTCTAGACTGTCAAGAATTTGTATATTTAAATGTTTAGTAGTTTGTCAGTTTTAGGTTAATTATCACACAAATTTTAAGATACAAACATTTTAGAAACATCATCTCATGTACAAAACAACACAAATAAAAATAAAAACAAAATAACAAAATAATGAAAAGGATAAAATGTAAATTTCTTACAAAAAATTTGGACTTATTATTTGATTATATGGTTAGTGGGCCAGAGGTTGTTAAAAATTAAATATAATTTTCTTAAATCATTTTTTCGCAATGTTCACAGTTGTATGAGTAAAACCGGTAGTTTTCAATACAAAGGGTGTGACAAATTATAATCTTTTTATATTCAAGATTATAAGTACTACTTGTGTAATGTGTACACTTTTTGTTTGGCATTACTGATACAAAAATATCAAGATTGACCATGTACACATAAAAGTTATAGGTTATTGAAGACTTAGTAAATGGATTTAGTTGCACAAATCTATTATATAACCATCTTGTTCATCTGGTTTCCCTCAAATTTCATTTTTGCAAATGTTTTGTCAAAAAGTGCAATACTTATAAAAATAATAACATTTTTGTTCAGAAGTTTTGGGATCTGTTATTTTTTTGTTGGGCGTTTCGATGAGTATAAACAGTAAATAAGTGAACAATAAAATATATTTTTAATTGAAATAATATATACGAACAAGTTTGCTTTAATCTAAGAGATATATACAATTTTATTCTTTTCAAAATGTTTTAAGTATCTCGATTTTCTACACAGTAATCTATAATGTGCAAGCGTTCACGAAAAAATCTTAAAGAATCTTGCCACTTACTTCTTTACAAAATTATTTCGTTTCGTTATAGGTCCAAAATGTTAAGAGGAGGGAAAGATAAAGCCGATGCGTGTTACGCCACTTTAAAGTAAACCCAGTCTTAAAAATTGATGCACAATTTTTATAGCTGTTTGGATCTCGGTGTCTTACAGTGTTCATTTTATATTTTTAACAATTATTACGTTTAAATGATCCTTTAATCGAATCTGTAATATTAAAAAAACTAAATGTTTTTACAATAAAGTCCTTGAGCACTAAATCCCTTTTAAGATTATTATTTTTCTAAGAGAGTAAATTGTAGCAATATATTTATGGTTCTTATCTTTCATGACAGTGCATCACAATGTTGTCAAATTCATTTACAGTTTGGAATAAGTTAAACAATGAAGGAAGTCATGCAACCGTGCATGAATTTGAATGAATGCATTAATTCAATTACGTGAAATTCAGAACGCTTTACGCCTCCAAGTCTTGACTTTTTCATCTTTTTTTAAAAATATTAAATTTTAACTCTGAAAGAATATTTTTAAACTCAAAAATATTTTTATCATTAAAATTTTCCTTCAAAGATGCGAGGTTAGATAAAGGGACACCATATGCTTTGAATGACCACAAGGTGACACATGGGCAAAATTTGTTTGCTCGATCCAAAAATAAACTTTCTACGCGGCCTTCGCGCAGGTGTCTCCACGTGCAACAATTGCACCGCAGTCTAGACATTTTCATTTTGCTTAGTAAGATCCGCACTGGATAGATAGATAGCAAGGCCTATTTAGATCGGTAGATAGTTAGGCCTACAAAGATCGATAGATACACATACCTATGTATAGGCCTAGTTACTGCCTGTATATGCAGGCTGCCAGGATTGAAAGTACAGGTCTATATATTATAGAGTAGTAACAGTAAATAGTTAGTAAATCCTTCAAGAAATATCTCCATACCTCACTCCCCTCCCCCTCCAACATTAACTTACATTTTCCCTAACATCGTCTCAGATCAGCAAAATATAAAACAGAAAAGATTGTATAAACGATTCAAATTGTTCTTAAACTAAAAACTAGTTTGTTGTGTGTAAACTTACTTGGCAATTTTTTCTTTTTATTAACTTTCGGACTTTCTTGAAGAGCTCCTAAATATGATTTTATAAAATTTTTAAAAACAACAAAATTTGTTTATAGAATCCGCGAATTTTTGTTTTCTTTTTGTTTACAATGTACACAACATGTTCACAATTGAAATAAAAGATGGGTGCGAAGCGCCTTAAAAGACTAGTATACTTTAAGTTACAACAATTTTGAAATATTATAACTGAATATTACCAAAAGTAAACGCTGGTCTCCATAACACTTTTGAAATAAAACGTTGACTTCAATTGGCAAAAAAAATATATTTTGAAAATACAATTTGCAAAATGTCTAAAAAAGTGATTTTGATCTATTCATCTTTGAAGTCTCCCCCTTACCATATCTGTATAAATGTCTGATTTTTTAGATACAATTCATTTTGTAGTGTATATATTTCAGTCAGAATTTTCAAGGAATTCCTTATATAATTATTATAATTATTATATAATATTACCTCCAATCAGGAAACAAAACAATTGTTAGACTATTTACCTCCAATCAGGAAACAAAACAAATTTTTCATGTCATAAAAGCCTTGTTCAAAGCTCATTTTCCAAAAGTTAAAACAAAAGCCACACAATTTAGTTGAAAAGTGTTGGTATCATATATCGGTTGACCTGTGTGCCCAGGTGACAATCTTGACAGGTAAAGTAAAGCACACTGTATATTCCACGAGATAAGCGCATAATGCCCCGCACAATTCTCACATAAAGGAAGCATTATTGTTAGCTCTTTCTCATGGGTCATTGATTCTACACTGTGTGCTGAAAGTATACCCATTGTTAAACTATGTTTGACATGGTACGGGGAGGGGATACCTGGGGGGCCCTATACTCAACCAGAGGAGGTTTGGGCGGGGTCAATTTCTAAAGAGTGAGCACGCGACTAAGATGAAAAGACGAAAAGAAGATTTTACATTTTTAGTCTTCATGAATTTAAAAAGTGTTTTATCTATAGCAACGGCCTTGGTTTAGACCAGTGAGCTGAAGGAGCTCTATAGGACTGTACAAAATCTTGTAAAATGCTGCGTCACTCACTCAGATCCCGTGTAAGAAGAGTTTGGTTAGTCAGCCAGCTATACACCATGATAGAAGGATCGAAAAGTAATTGGAAAGAAAGAAGGTGTCCAATCATTTTCAGCCGAATCGTTCTAGAGTTAGGCTTGATCGAGGTTAGAACATACCAAACAGGGATTAACACTTTTACTTAATTAATTTTTCGGAAAGGTTCAAGAAAACCTGTAAAAGATTAGATTTTCATTCATATTTTGTTTTTAAATCCAAATGTCAATGTATTGAAATTAGGAAGTGTGCACAAAGAGCACAAAGCGAACTGGAAAACCCAGAAGGTGGGGTAGGTTAGGGCAAGGGGGGGGGGGTATCATGGTACACTGTGATTTAAAGGTTGCAAGCTCTTCAGCAAAAATCGATGAAAAGTTTTCCAATTACTTTTTAAAAACCAAAGCTAACAATAAGGGCTTTAAAGAGCTAAAACGGACATGTAAAGGGCAACAGAAAACCATAGGTGAGTTAGAGTTTATCAAATCAAAGCCCAAGGCGTTGCGACACTTTAAAGTCGACCCGGTCTTTTTATGACTGAATCCATGGGTAGGAGAAGGGAGAAGGGTGGGGGGTATCAGGGTAAAAGAGTTGTCAGGGAAGCCGGAACCAGGATGTCGAGAATCCACTATTTATGCTTGGATTGAATACGTGAAAGATTCGGCTAAATTTATTTTCAATCCTAGTCAGAAAAATACAAATATTTAAAACACAAAGATAATAAATATTGTTATCATCAGTTCTAAAACAATTGATTAATTCAAAAAAAAGGGTTTTTCACTATCAGGTTGCAAAGATATAAGGATTAGAAAATAAGAATTTTGGCAATGATTCAATTCCTTTGTAAATTTTAAAATTAAATTTTCATCATTTATTATTAATTATTAATTTTTTGAGTTTAATCATGACTTATTAAGATTTTGGAATTGTAAATTCTACTACATTCATTGTACATTTTCAGTAATGGAAAAAAATAAGCATAGGCTAGGTGTAGATGAATCTTAATACCTCAACAAAATTATTAAGCAAGCCTCTAAATTTGACAATTTAAAAAGGATTTAGTACTTAATCTAAAAAACTGCATGATTTAAACAGGTGTCGATCATTTTCACCAGGCAAAAAAAAATTTGGCCTATAATTGAATTAATAAGTAGTATAATTGTTCCTTAACTTAAATACCTTAATTATAATTAACTTATCAACTGTTTGGAAATAAAGGAAGCCAATTGTTTAAGGTTGATTGGATAATTATTATTTAGAACATGGAAGCTAGGCCACCTGCAATTTTATTTCATTTTCCTCTAAAGGTAACTGAACGTTGTGAATGTAGACATCCTGTATACATATATGGTCAAACTCCAACAGATGTACCAAGTACTTGGAGAGGGAGGTCTTTGAACCTAAGTTGTTGAGCCCCGCGCCGGGGGCATTCTTTGACGCATTTTTGTTTCTATGAGAGAGTGTGGTGAGAGCGCAGAGTAGTTTACTCACCTGGCCAAAGTTCGTCTACCTACCGAGCTATTTCGCGGGTAAAATACCAGCGTTCTCTTTGGTTGAAACAAAACTGAGCTAAGAACCCTTGCATCTGATTGGCTGAAGAAGTGTAAGCGTCAACCTGCGCAGTAAAGTATTTGCTTGGTTTAGTGATGTAACGGTCGGGGCGGGATGTTGCTCCGTCTCTAGGTTAATGACTCTTCTTCATTTTGGCAAAATATGTGAGCCTTGAGTTCAATGAAACCTGTTTTTGTGCTTTTCCCAGACTTTTACGGCAGGGCCTGTATAGACTAGGGATAATACCCTTCCAGTTATTCAACCTATACAGATACACCACCTACATTAGAAGCAAACCAGTGCTTAGGAAACAAATACAAATGAAGAAAGGAATTGAGTCTTTACCACTAACTTAAATGTTCTAATCTTTGCAACCTGATGGTGTAAACGTATGATTTTTCAAACTTAGATTATTTGAGCCAATAAAATTTACAGTTTGAAATATCCAAGGTTATGACATTGTTTTGCAAAGATATAAGGATTAGTTTTTTATTGCTTGTGTGTCTCGAAAAAATGACATGGCAAAAAAGACCGACCTAATTTGGTAGAGTTGTAAGCTAAGACCTCGTTTTTAAAATCCCACTGACATGAAGACTTTACGACGCTAAGGGTAGATTTTACTTTTCATTTTTAAGCGTATTAGGTAACATTCTGAAATCTTTCCACGTACGAATGCGTATTTTCTATGTTACAATAAATGATATAAGATTTACATGAATAATGCCAAGAGGTGTTAAAGAAGAGAGGTAGACGAAGATAAGTTTGAATGAAAAAAAAACAGAACGAATGTAAAGGTTCAGTTAATTGAGGAGAGGGAAGAGAATCTTGTGAGTTTGTTGACCCATGGCTGAATTCATGAAAGGGTGAAAGTATTCAAGATTCAGCGTAGTTAACCATATCAGTGGCACACTGCCTAAAGGGACTCCAGACCCTCTACTTGACTTGTTCAATTAACAACGGTACCCTTTGCACTTTTGCCAGATCAGGCATGAATGAGAATTCCTTGTTTTTTATAGCTAAAAATTAATCATTTTAATTTTGGGTTTTTATGAAAAGAGGCCTGCAGAGAGACAATCATGGAAATTGTTAGAATTTAGCAGAAACAAAAATATCTGATCAATAAGCAACAAATATCGTTCATATTTAACAAAAAATCTCTTATTTTACGTTAATCCAAGTTTTGCTGATAAATAAGCGATTTTTTAAATTTCGTAATTTAGTTCACAGTTACAGGAAACCATTAATGTAAGAAAAAGGGCTCCAGTACAAAAGGTAAAATTACAAAAGGTAGAACGATCATAAGGTAGAACGACAAAAGGTAAAACGACAAAAGGTAGAACGGTCAAAAGGTAGAACAAACAAAAGGTAGAATGTTCAAAAGGTAGAATTACGAAAGGTAGAACGTACAAAAGGTAGAATTTTCCAAATTAAAATTTATTTTAGATGTCAAAAAAAAGTCAAAAAATAATGTTTCTGATTTGTTAGGAATAATTTTTATTTTACAAATGTACATGATTTTAATCCATGCCAATAATTTTGGCAAGCTGTTTCATAAAGTCTGGTGCAGGGATTTTAATATACATTTCAGTCATGTTTTTAATGCTAGTACGTCTATCTCTCTGTTTTTGTTTGCGAGCGTTCTCAGTGCTGTTTGCACCACTGGCTGAACTCTGTTCCATTCTTAATTTTCTCAAAATTATATTCATATTTCTGGTCGTCAATCATGGTTCTTTTCTTCTTTTGATTCACCCATAGTTGACCAACCTCTCCATGCTGAATTCAACCGAGAAATGCAGTTTTGTGAATTTTTTTTTTATAATTCGCGGATTTTCTTTAAAAATTAGAAAATTTTCTTCCTTCTCAATAACAAAAAAATTCTACCTTTTCAACGTTCTACCTTTTGTAATTCTACCTTTTGAACCTTCTACCTTTTATTTATTCTACCTTTTGATCGTTCTACTTTTTGATTGTTCTACCTTTTGTCATTCTACCTTTTGTCATTCTACCTTTTGTCATTCTACCTTTTGTAATTCTACCTTTTGTACGTGAGCCAGAAAAAGGATGGAAAAAATTCAGTAAAATCGTCTGGACAGGCTCATCTTAATCCACATCTGTAATTATTGGTTACAAGATACATATACCTACAGGAGCTCTTCAAACGTTTACATATTAATAAATAATATTTATAATAAAATGGTCAGCAAAAAGAAAAAACTGAATGCTTGAAAACTATGTGTTATGCATAGATGTTTTCTTGACTTGACTTGTAAATTGTACGCAAGATCTTATTTGTTTTTAATCATAAAACCTGTTATTGAAGAGCCAATGAAAGGAGCAAAAATATTTTTAATTTCTAATATTTAACAGGATGAATTGACCTTCCTTATACTTTACTTAAAACCAAATGTATAGGACCTACGAGGGCACAAAGTCATACCTCATAAAATAATTGAATCTTTGACGCAAATGTTTTATTCCCTATATCTCTGTAACCTGATGGTGTAAAGTTTTGATATATCAAACTTTGATTATTTCATCCAGCAAAATTCGTATTTTGAAATATCTAAGGTCCACAACATTAGGTTGCAAATAAATCGGGATTTGAAAATCAGAGTTTGCGGCAAAGACTCAATTCCTTTTACCTTTTGTCTATTTTATAATATTTAGAAGAATTCCATTGGACCATGCAAGCTTTTTTTGTAGTCAAAATCAGAATTGACGAAAAGAAAACTATTTTTTAATTATTCCAGTGTGTTTGCAACCCCTGATGATGTAAACCCCCTGAAACTATCAAAGATATAAGCTAAATGAAAGTTTGTAGCAAGTTCTTAGTTCATTAAATGCAAACATTATACAAAACTCTCAATTTTGAGGCGCATATTTAAATAATAAAAATTTCTTCCAAAATATGTTGACGGTTCTAGCTGGACCAAATAGAACAAAATGATATGAGCTAGAATGAGTTTTAAACAAAAATTTTGAAAGCTTTCCATCCGCTATATTTTCAAAATTGTTGAATGTAATAGAAATTGACCTAAAAGTAACGATATCTGTAAAAATATTTTTTTTAATGGTGTCAATATCTCGAACATTTTGAGAGGTTTAATTGCGAGAAAAAGAAGACACGGAGATTAAAAAAATAAACTTTATTAACTTATTTATCTCCACCGTTTATCTTCGTTAATGCCTCTGATCTTACCTGACAAGCTCCAACCTTCCAATCAACTCCTTACCTACACTGTTAGAAATGCCATTTTGTAAATTTTCAATGTCATCATATTTCAGGCCAATATAACCAGTATATAGAAGACATTCATTGATATATCGTTTGAAATTTGATGTTTTCTGGTCAGAATGATTTTACTTGAATTAGCCTAAACACTAGTTGATATAAGTAAAATTAGAATCACATCAAATTTTTAAATGAGAATTGAGAGAAAGCAATGTCAGTATTATTCAAGATACTTTAAATACATACATTATTGATCTCTCTTAGAATTTACTTGAAGAGAGTAAAATTTTAATTGAAGTAAGCAGAATTCTGGTTAATGCAGAATCCAAGTAGTATTCTGATTGAATTGAGTGCCGGTACGTGTTTGAACGCCGGATCACTGTAATTAAAGTAAGCAGGATTATGCTTGCTTCGATTTCTGATGATTGAAGTAAGTAGAATTCAAGTGAATGTAATTAGAATTTAGCGTACAGGCCGTAAATTGATATCAAGCAGAATTATCGTTGATATATTACAACGGATCATCATGGCTTGGTGCGTGAACTAAATACTGTTGATTGTAAGCGGGTTTTTCTAACAGTGTATCCCATAAAGGAATTGAGTTTTTGCCACAAACTCTGATTTTTAAATTTCAATATCGTCGCAACCCAATGTCGTAGACCTTTAATATTTCAAACTATGAATGCTATTAGATCAAATAATGTAAGTTTGAAAAATTAAAGGTTTACATCATAAGGTTGCAAAGATATAGGTTTTACAAAAACGGAATTTGCGGCAAAGACTCAATTCCTTTCTTTAATTTGATGAGAGTATCCAATTATATTAATTTTGTTGACTTACTTAGGGCCAACTAATCAAAACAACCTTCCCTGGTTAGGCGGGTCCAAACGACATAGTAAATTGTGATGGTTTATTTGAAATATCTCATGCTTAGCAGATAAAGAAAAATATGAAATTTCAATAAAAGAAGAAAAAGAAAAAATATCTTTTGAGATATTGCGAGGTACGTGGATCAAAACCAATAATTCTGATTTCTTTAAAACACTGTCCCAGTTACAATTAAAAAAAATATCAGGAATTTAGAAATGTTTGTTTTGTTCAAGAAATTGGTTGCTAAATTCAAGTTTTATGAAATATAGAAAAGTTGCAAAAATTTGCTAAATAGTTCTGAGGGGCAGCAATAGTGCAGAAATGCACAAATCTGCAAATTCATTTTATTTGTGCAATTTCTCCGCACTGGAAGCTGCAATTGGTTGTTAGTAAATCAATATAAAGTTAAAGAACAGTTGATCTTAAAAAGGAAAATTTGATGACTTAGATAGATGGATACAGATAAAAAAGATATTTAGATACATAGATAATAGATGAATGAGATGATAAGACACAGAACTAGTTAGAATGATACCTTAGATATAACTTGAAAGCATTCTATGGAATCCACGACATACCTTTAACACTAACATTGCTCTTGTAATTTTTAAAGTTATTAAAATAATTTAGTTCCATGTTAATATTCAAACTATTGTACCTCAAGACCTGGTTTATATCCGAAAAATATGAAAATAAATAGAAATATTCAAAGTTCATATATTCGGAACGATTTTTATACTTGATTTTTCACTACTTATTTTTTTCCGATTTTATTAAAATTTAAATTAAATTTTTAAAAAGTTAAACTCTGGAAGAATCGGCATCATTTGCTTTTTTTTAAATTAAGAAAAATTGCACGGGACTTCGTAATTTGCCACTGTTAAATTCGTACATATCTACAGGGTGTCCCATATCATATTAGATCGTTTATATCTCTAAATTGATATTTAACCCTATCACGATTAGGGGGAGGGGGTTGTTTTCCACCCACCCCTGTGCAGTGGTTTATTCTGAATAACTTAAAAAAATAGCTTAAATTAGATCGCTAAAACTTCTTTATTTTTTCAATATCATAGTTGTGAACAAATTTTGCTCATTTTTTTTTTTGATGAATTTAGGTCGGAGAATGATCAAACGAGTCGGTGTATAAAAAAATCAGAAATGGTTAATAACTTTTTTATTAATTAAGCTACAGGGCTAAGACTTATGTATTTTAAAAGGCCTTTAAAAATAGATATAATAACATGTGTCATACGTTAATATTGGTAAAAAGTAAAAATAACTATGTTTTAACATTTTTTCGACAAACCTTTGGAACTTTTTAAAAATCCTCCCTTACACCCTAACCATTAAAGTTGGAGATAATCTAATAGGATATGGGACGCTCTGTAAGACTGAATATCAAAAAATGATTAGCACACACATTTAATTTTTTTTTTACAAAATAAATTTTAGTTTGAGAAATTTCGAACACTGTACTCTTTCAGTATAGATACCGTCTTCTTAGCATAAAACCATGTACTGATGTTCTTATGAGAATCCGGTTGCACAAATATTCTCAGCCACACCCTTGCAAACCATGTGTATCAAAACCTAAAATCATGTCCTTGTTCCCCTCTCCCCTTCCCCCCCCCCTCACTAGCCCTTTTATTCCCTCCCCCAACCCACGACATACCAACCCTAGAACATGATGCTGATATTCCTCTGTGTGCGGGAAGAAACCAATAAAAAACTGGAGCTATTACAGAAAACTAGTTCTTGCATTTTCATCCAGTTTTCCTTATACTAGGAGTCCCACTGAACATATGGAATTAAATATTGTATAGCGCAACATGTATGTATAACCATTTGGGATATTTAAGGCTTGAAATCATGGCCGCAGATAACATAGATGTGTGGGGGGAGGGAGGAGTCGACTGCAGGATAAACATTTAGCTTCTTTTTATTTTTTTTAATTATTTAATTAATTCAAAGTTTTCAAAAACATTTTGAGCACCAGAAATTTTCAAAATTACTGTGTATTCTTTTTAAGCAACAACGTTTAATAAAGTTTATGAAAATGGTTTAGTAAATGAGTATGAAATGTTACAAAACTTAAAACAAAATAGCCTTTGTAGAATGTTTTCCTACATTTAAGGTTCTGCCACCTCGAGTTCAGTAGGTCATATAAATTCTTGCATGCAAACCAGTCACGGTTAATATTTGTCTTGTTTTCCGCATTACTTCATTTTCTTCTCTTTTGCTCATACAAATATTTCAATTTATTGAGAATTTTTTATCCCAAGACAGCCTTCAAAAATATGAGCAAAAATAACACAGATATTTCAAATTTTCTGTCTGAAAATAGAAAATTTTTCATTCTGGGTTCTCTGCATGTTAAAATGATTTAGAGAAGGAAACTTACATAATTCAACAGATATGTTTCTCAGTGTTGATGGTTCCATTGTAAATCGGGCTCGCAAGTCTTAATTGAGGGTCCATTTAAGTTACGTTGAAATACGTTGAAATTCCCTTTAAACTTTAAATGTCTTCAGAGCTGAAAACTCTAGAATGGGATATTCTTAACCCTATCCCTGCTGGGGTACTTGAAAACCAGGATATGCAGGGGGGGAAATTTGACCCCCCCCTCTAAATCCCATGTTTTATGTCCAAATATGACAAATGATACATCATTAGAAAGCTCTTGTGCTCTACTTTTAGAATCTGCAAAAAAATTTGCAAATTTGCAAAAATTGAATGTTTTATCGCAAAATTCAGTTATATAGTAAAAATGTTTGCAAAAAAAAATTTGTCAAAAAAATGAAAAATTATACATTTTTGAAAAGCCCTTGCTTGACCATGCCATTTCAAATATGCAAAAATGTTTGCAAAATTTTAAATAACCTGATTTTTAATCAAGAAAAACTAAAAATGTGCAAATTTCCTTTGACAGTCTCTTGAAACTGGCAAATGTATGGTTATGGCCTGATTTGAGTTCAATCCTTATGAATGAGCAGTCGGACCTTTATCACTTGGACAGTTTATAGTCTTAATGCTCTACATATTAGAGATAGGTTGGTAGATAGACAGATAGATAGCATGAAGGCCGGGGTGGGCTTGGAGATATCATAGGGTTAGAAATAGGTTGATAAGGGAGGACTAAGGAAGAAAAAGGGATGAATAAGGGAGGAAGGTCTAGAAGGGTAGCTTTTCTGTATTCAAATATCAAACATAAAGAACTTTTAGTCAAACAGCATTATTTCATTTTTAATTATTTTTGTACTTTTAAATGAGTTTTAAGTGTACATTATCAGACATTTTGATTTTCTCACACAAACATCTTTACAAAAATGATGTTTGCGAACCCAACTTTGCCTGAAAAAAAGTCACTAAACTAAACTTTAAAATTTTAAACTAAAAGCAAAGAGCATTCCCGTATTTTAACGAGTTCCCCAATATAAATTTGAGGCAAATCGATCCAGGAGTTATGATCGTACATTTCTTACACAATTTGACAGAACAATAAATTTTTTTTTGCATTTGTCTCTTTTACAGTTTTTTACTCGACATCTGCGTTTTAAATGAAAAAGTTAAAAGAATTATAGATCAAAACAAGAATTGAAGAAACCAAACGCATCTCGCCCTGGTTAGTCCAGAGTGGGTTAACATAACTTGTTTATCGAACGAACGCTTTAATTTTAATTTAAATTAACCGTACCTTTAACATATAAAAGAAATAGTTTGAGCAAATAAAAAGAAGCTGCAGATAAAATGGCAAAATAGAGAAAGATTGAAAAAGCAAATGAAAAATATAATTTGTTCAAAACTTTCCTAAACTTGTTGAATCTGCAGTAACTACGTCATATAAGTACAGGTTTTACGCATTAAACCCAGTCAAGGTTTTTTTTACAAAGTTCAATAAATAAATTGAACTTTAGAATTTCACAAACTTATTTAAAAACAAAGTCCCAAACGTATTCGATTTCAAGCACGTTAAGTACAAACAAGGAATCTCAGTATAATTCCAAAATAACTTGTTTAATTTTTTTAAGGATGCCAGAATACCAGGATACCAGGATACCAGGATATCAGGATACCAGGATACCAGGATATCAGGATACCAGGAAACATAAAATACAAAGATACCAGGATACCTGGATACCAGGATACCAGGATACCAGGATATCAGGATACCAGGATATCAGGATACGAGGAAACATAAAATACAAAGATACCAAGATACCTGGATACCAGGATACCAGGGTACCAGGATACCAGTTTACCAGGATACCAGGATACAATACCAGGATACCAGGATACCAGGATACCTGGATACCAGAATACCCGAATACCAAGATACCAGAATACCAGAATACCAGAATACCAGGATACCAGAATACCAGGATACCAGAATACGAGGACTCCAGGATACCAGGATAACAGGATACCAGGATACCAGGATACCAGGATACCAGGATACCAGGATAACAGGATACTAGTTTAACAGGATACCAGAATACCAGGAAACCCGGATACCAGGATTCCAGGACACCAGGATAACAGAATACCAGGATACCAGGATAACAGGATACCCTTGAATAATAGGATATATGGTAATCAGGGACTTATCTAAAAGAATACCAGGAAACATGCCTTTTTTCAGAAATCAGTAAAAAATATTGTTTAAAAAGATCTTGACACAAAGTCTGCACAAAACATTTTGCAGAAAAATTTGGACATTTTGGGTGCAAAATTTTCAAGAGTAAAAAAGTTTGCGAGGATTTGAGTTGAAGCAACAAAATTTTCTAATCCTTATATCTTTACAACCTGATGGTGTAAACCAATGTAATTCCAAGGTTAGAAGCAAAACTGAAAAGATTTTCAAAAATAGTATCTAGACTTTCTGAGAATTCATTTTCTATACATAATATATATCTGTGTAAACTGTAAATGACGTTTCTTTTTGTACTTTTATCTCCGAATTCCAAATAAATAAAAAATTATATTTATTTTAATATAATCTTTACTGAAGTCTTAGAAATTCTTCAACACAGCGTGGATTTTATTTTTACATTTTATTATAAATGTTTTCTCAAGTTTAGATTTCAGTGTTTTGTACTTAATATTGTCACTGCGTTGCTGTATTTTTAATTCTTTATTTTTTTTTAAATTAATAAACATACAACGCAAACGGAATTAGTTTATCGTCGCAAGTAACTTCGCTCAATTTTAATGCAATTTACGCTAACTTTACTTAAATGTTGCGTAAGTTTTGGCAGTTATTTAACACTTTACGAAAGTTCAACAAATGTTTCAGCGTAAAATTAAGCAATCATGTGTGCAACTTTGCGTTCATTTGCTCTAGTTGGGACCCTAAGCCAAACCAAGTTAAATTTGTGTATTTGTTATATTACTTTAATGAGATAAAATTCTAAATGAAACCCTAAAAGTTCTCAATTGAATCCAAAAGTAATTCTATTGGACTAGCATTCATTTTGTATTTAATTGTTTTCCTTGATGTACTTTGTTAAATATGTTTTATAGCACATCTGGTTTTTACAACTTGTACTTTTCCTCGCAAACTTAGGTAATTTGAAAATTAAGAAATTTCAGTTATAGTACATTTGAATTAGCGAATATTTATGCAGATATCAAAACTATTTAGAATGACTTTCCTTTCTGGTCGATGTATAAAGAAACACAGATATTCTCGAAGATAGATTCTAGATAGATTCATAGATTCATAGATAGATAGTGGATAGATAGATAGATAGATAGATATACATATAGTGAACTACCCAAGTTTCTGTTCAATCATAGCTTTGTGAATGTCATTTTTCAAAGTTTATGATTTTTATGTGAACTTATTCCTGAATTCTGCGCTGAATAAACTTGTTCTAAGTTACCTTTTTGTAATGCTGTTTTTGGTGGGGGCGGGGGGGGGAAGTTCTAAACACTTTTTTGAAAAAACGCAAAAGCATTTAAAAAAATTCCTTTATTCGTGTTTTATTAGTTGGCCTGTGGCACCGTCACATAAAATAAAAGACAAGCACTGCGACTAGAAAAATTATCAAGCCTTAATATTATACAGCGAAACCCAGAACACTTTGGAATAGCAAGACGACTTTTCGACAAAATTTACAATCTTAAGCTGTCCGTTTAACATGAAACACAGTAAATGTACATGGGTATGAAAGATTTTACTTAACAAGATGATTTTCAGGCTCTGGTGAAACTTTTGTTTATTTTGCAAAAAGTAATAAATATTATTTATCAAAGATATATCTTTTATAAGACGAATTGATGGTTGAAAGAAGAGAACAAATTATAAAATGCATCCTACTTACATAATGGAACTACCTATAGGAACAGGATCTTATTACAGTATCTAACTACGCAACAAAGCCAACCTGTTCGATAGTTTAAGCGTCAGTTTTGAAAACATTTGTTTCAAGTGCAGTCTGTAAAATTTCCAACCTTTGACACACTTCTCATATGCATGCAAGTAGACTAAGAAAGTGAGTTTTGCCACTAACTCAAATTTTCTAATCCCAATATCTGTGCATCCTGACGGTGTAAAGCTTTAATATTTAATACTTATATTATTTAATCTAATATAGTTCATAACTTAATGAAATATCAAAGGTCTATAAAATCGGGTTACAAAGATTCAGGGATTAAAAATTATTGTTGGTTGCAAAAACTCAGTTTCTTTGTTCATCTTTAAAGGTTTCACTCACAATTTGGTTGATCACACTTACCTAGAAAAAATACAAGAACAATTAAAAAAACTGGATCTTCAAAGAAAATTACTTTTAGGTTAAGAAATTTACGCACTATATATACATTTAAAAACGACGTGAGCGCGCATATATTATTGAGGTTACTTTTATATCACCGATTCTAGGGGTCTCACAGTTTTGTAGATTTTTTATTAAGGAATATACTAGTGACTAAGAATAAGAAAGCTTATAATTAGTAATTTTCATCAAATTTTTTTTCAATCTTGTTCACCGAATTAGGTTCATTGATGTGCACGACGCACGTGAGGATTTCTGCATAAAGCTGGAAAAATCTAGGTAAATTTCCGGAACCCCGGAACTCACCAAACAACTTAAGTCCAGGCCAAGGCGTATAGTCAAAGTACGACTATTGAACCCAGATCTAATTTTTTCCACCAATATCTGGTTTTATTCAAGCTCACTGATTATCAATATAACATGTTATAACTTGATATTGATTTTAAGATTATCAAAAATTAGAGATATTCAATTACATCGAGGAAAATTCTACTTATATACACAAATCAAATCTGAGATGTTGTAGAAAAGCGCTCGTTAATTTGAAATTAACGTGCAAAATTAAGCACTTTTATATAGCTCGGCAATATTTAATAGCTGAATAGTTATTTCTGGTCGTGTTTTTAACAAGATGAAAAAAATACATTTAGAGAAATTCGGAGTTTATTGGAAAATTCGTAAATTTTTATGCCCGAAAATACCTATAGAAATATTATAAAACAATATTCATTAAATAAGAATTAACAATAAAGTTCCGATTATATATAGACTAGAAAAACGCTGTCTGTGAATTGCAAAAATTAGAGCGCGTCAATTTTGCACTAAATTTGTTAAATCTCAGCAAAAACCCTAGTTTACATGTTCATTGTTTTGATTGATTACAATGATTTGCAAAATTTCGATCACACTTTAAGTAAAAACATGAAAAGTTCTTTGCTATCTTTACGCTGTAATTAATGGTATACTTGCGTCTGTTCTGTGCTTGCAATGTGAATAGAAAGTGCACATACCATATAATACACATGCACATAGTTAATTTTTCCATTGCTTCTTAAAGCAAGGAAGCGCAACTCATTTTCGTAGGGAAATCGAAAACAGGCCCGTAACTAAGATTTCGGACAGAGGGTGCACAATAGTGTCAAAAAGCGGGCCGGAAATATTTTTGACACAATTATAATAGAAAAACTGACATTGGTTGACAGTGACACACATGTTATACAAACCGACATTTGTGAATTAAACAGTACATATCAATTTTAAAAATTATAAAAAAAACATCAATGATAAAGATTGATTACTTTGCTAAAAGAAAAAAATCAAAATCAATGTTAATTTCTTAAATTTTGGATGTATAATAAAAAAAGGGTATTGATCAAACAGTATAATTTCAAGATTTTTACGTTCTTAGGTAGGAATTAATAAATGCCAGGAAGCAGTTGAACTGCGTACGTTAAATTGAACTAGTTCTCTATCGTTTTAAATCCCAATCTAAATTTCAACTTTGTTCTTCTAGTACTATTAGATCATTAAAATTAGGTAAATAATTTATGGAAAAAAAAGACAATTATCTTTCACATCTAAAGTTTAAAGTCATTAAAGCGATTCTTAACATTGAGAATGTTTTCCTTTTGCAATTTATCAATTACAATGATAACAAATATTCATACATTTATCTAAACTTTAATGAAAAAGAAGAATAATTTAAAGCTTGCTTTATTTGTTTCAGGAGGAGGCAGACTAAAAGGCAAAATAAGCCACCGTGCACCCCTCTCCTATAGTTACGGGTCTGACCGCAAATGAAAAAAAAAACATTTTAAAGAAACTAAACCAAGGATATCTAATTACTATTTGATAAGACAATGCACCGGCACCGTTGTTAAACAGGCAATGCCCTCTTTAATTGCATGAAGGGTCACTTGAAATTACGTTTACAGTCCCTTTAAGCTGAGTTGTATGTATGCAATAATAAATGCTTATACTTTCGTGCGCACGCAAAAAAAAACCTTCTCAATTATAGAGGCGTTCTAATTGAATTTTTTCTCAATAGCGCGTCACGTCAAATTATATATTTTTTTTAAAGAGGAATTTAGAGAAATAAAAAGTTTAGACCTTTTAATGTGCAATCGATTAAATTTTTTTTTGTCACGCGCGTAAAATTAAAACTATAAAGGGTCTACGGGGTCACTGTGCAGTATCGCATTTATTTTATAATTGACCCTTTATTGGTAAATAGATTAGATTGCAGTTCTCAAAACTATAAAGGGTCTACGGGGTCACTGTGCAGTATCGCATTTATTTGACCATTGACCCTTTATTGGTGAATAGATTAGATTGCAGTTCTCAAAACTATAAAGGGTCTACGGGGTCACTGTGCAGTATCGCATTTATTTTATAATTGACCCTTTATTGGTGAATAGATTAGATTGCAGTTCTCAAAACTATAAAGGGTCTACGGGGTCACTGTGCAGTATCCCATTTATTTTATAATTGACCCTTTATTGGTGAATAGATTAGATTGCAGTTCTCAAAATATTTCTCAATCTGCGTCAAAATATATGTGTACATTTCCAAAATATATGTGTACATTTCCAAAATATATGTGTACATTTCCAAAATATATGTGTACATTTCCAAAATATATGTTTACATTTCCAAAATATATGTGTACATTTCCAAAAAAAAACGTTAATGTGTGGAAAAATTACACTTTTTTGTTGCATAAGGATCCAACCAAATACTAACTACCAAATTTGAAGAATAATTAAATAAAAGTATAAGTAATGATTTAAGGAGATTTGTGAACTAAAAAACAAATTTGCGAAAATCAAATTGTATCTTTTTATTTTTTATCTGTATCCAATTAACACTTGAACAGTTGTTAATTCCTCTTGACCAGGGCAAAATAAAAAGTTATGACTCGGCCTAAAAAATTGGTGAATTGTTAGCATATCTGCTTATAGATTAAAATGTATCAGAAGGAGGAAAATGTATATAAAGGAGTCATGTTATCAATTTCCAAAACATGTAATAAATATGTTTTTAGATAAGAATTGATAACTATAAAAATCGATAGTAAAGCTATTTTTAAACTTTATCAAATGTGTTCTTGATATATATATTTGCTCACACGACCACAAAAAAAAATTCATGGCCCAAAGTCAAAATATTAAATTTTTGCCTCAAATAATTATTTTATTGGGAATCAACATGAAAACAGGAAAAATTGAAAAATATTTATTATTTATAAATTATTATTTTAAAATGTACAAGGCATGCAGAAAGTTCAACAATCTATAGATCAATATAAATAAGTAGGTATAACCAAGGATGTAAGGCAAGGAAAGTTATTTTAGAAGTGTACACATCTTTTGTACTGCAGTGTACTGTTTCTGGGCGCAAATGTAAACACAAGACGGATGTCGAAGCCTGACATGGGATCCATCTTTAACATAAAAAAATCAATGAAATATTCTGGTCATAGGAACTATTATGTGAATTATCAAAATTATCAAAATTTAATGCTTTTAACCTCCTCGGATACTAAACGAACACTGAGGCATCTATTATTGTTTACAAATTCCGCCCAGAGAGAACTGGTTTCAATATGTACACAGAGTATACACAACCGCAATTAACTTTCCTTGCATTACACCCTTGGATATAACAGCACAGATTTTAGTTGAAAGAAAGAAAACAAATTGAGCAGCCTCAGACCATAACTTTTTAACTTATGTCCCCTCCCCCCGGCATCATGCATATGCATAGAGTTAAGATAAACTAAAATCCAAAGATGCAACATCTGTGTATTGTTTTAAGGAATAAACGGGTCATATTTCCCATTGACGTCAACCAGCTCTAATCCCTCCGTTCTTCACTGATATCATATTGACGTCACGATACAACCAACTGTTTGGACCAAATTCATCTTCTACTTACCAGAACCTGCACACTCTTCCTAACTTGAAACTTTATACATTTTTAAATATTTATATATATACAGTAAGAACCAGAAAGTTTTGGAAAAGGAAGAAGACATTGAATCAATACTTAGGTGTATTTTGATGTTGTTTCAAAGCAAAAAGTCATTTTTTTGGACTAAATTGGCTGAATATTTTTTTTCAAAAATCGATATTTTTTAAAATGCGAATTTGTCTTCATCAAAATCTAACGTGCAATGTCGTACACTTCAGAAAATCCCAAATATATGCTTGAATAAATTGGCATCGAAAAAAAATTCTCTTACCCTGCACTAAACTCTACTATATCTTCGGTCAGTGTACTGCAAATTACTGCAGAAAGCACCGAAAGCTTGGTTGAGGGTGTCTTTAAAGCTGGATTTTTAATGTTATTCCTGGAAAATCCGGTAAATTTGGTTTCCTTGTTTGTTTGTTTATAAACAGTTTTGATCCAAACGTAAAATGGTTGAATCAACCGGCCGGGGTCAACATTTTACGATACCAGATTTGTTTCTTTTGAATTTTAAAAGTCAGGTAGCATCCTACATCTCTTTCAATTTGCGTTGCAATCAAAATATTTCGAGATTTGACACTTTTTTTTAATAATTCAGAAAATTGATTCGAATTTTGCCGAAATCGATTTTCAAAGTTTAAGCTATGAAGGTTTTACAACTATAGTATATACTTTGAAGTGTCACAGGGGGTATCTAAAATAGTTTTTAAATTTCATTTTGAACATTTTATTCCTTCTCTCTAATTTAAAATGTGTCAAACTCTTCAAATAAACGCGACGTCATCTGAAATTCTTTCTTAATTAACATCAAAATGAGATGGAAGAGGGATTCTATTAAATATTCAAAAAACATTCGTACTTTCTACTTCTCAGTTGCATAATATTATTTTTCTTTTCTTTACAAAATAAGTTGTTCAGTTGAAAAGCAGAGCTTTTTAAACAAATTGGTTAAATAATTTATAATAATAATAATTTAACCTAACATTCAAGTCTCTTTAACACTTGCCTCAATCTAAATCTATAAGCTGGATTCAAACACAGAAATATCCTTAATCTAATTTAAATATTACGAATTTTGACTACATTAAGAAAGGGCTTAAAAACTGTATTGAGGGGCGAGGAAAACCGGAAATGAAAATGGTTTGCAATCAAAAGGGGAGATACTTTATCCAGCAGCATTTTAGGCAAAAATAAATATTTAAAACTAGACAAACCTCATGTTTTACATCATCTCAAATCAAAAATTGTTTTCTGAAATAAAAAATTATTTTTTGAAATAAAAAATTATTTTTTGAAATAAAAAATTATTTTTTGAAATAAAAAATTATTTTTGAAATATAAAATTATTTTTTTAAATAAAAAATTATTTTTTGAAAAAAAAAATTAAATGACAAAAACTGCTAAAGTTCAATTCATTTCATCAACAAACTAGCATGGAAACCCAGCTAGTTTTTTCTACAAATACATATAATCCAAATCAACTCACTCAACTTAGACTATATCAATGGGTTTACTGAATTCCCTTTTCAAAATTGGAAGTGAATTGGGGTGAAGTGGTATTGGACATCCAAACAAACAATTAGACTTACAGATATAGATTACATGTTCTATATCTTAATGAGAAAATATGAAGAGGGTGGAGGGGAGGCCAAGATGAATTGTTTATAAGATTATGTTTAATATATGAAAACTCTACGTTGTATCATTATTTTACAACCAAGGTGGATGTTTAGAACCTTATACGACTAAACTTTTCATATTTCAAATAGAAAAATTGTTTCACAATCCAAAAAAGTTGTGGCATTTACTATCATAATTATAATCACGAGTAGATACTTTTTATCGCAATATTTGTTAGTTCTGATCACGCAAATCATCCTTCAGGCCATTCTAGATCCCAAAAGATGTTTTTTCCAAAATCTTTAAATGAATCGTAGAACTTTTAATTTCAAAAGATCTGATTTTTTTATTTTCTTGGGTGGCCGGTAGATGGTCGTTTGCAGCATTTAAAAGAATTTATTATTATCATGTCAAAGGATTTAAGTCTTAGCCACAAACTCCAATTTTCTAATCCCTATATCTTTGCAACCTGATAGTATACCCCTTTGATATTTCAAACTTAGGTTACCTGATCTAACATAGTTCATAGCTTAACATATCTAAGTTCTACAGTATTGGGTTGCAAAACTTCACGCATAAAGTTTCTTTATTTTTGGAGATGTCCGGTAGATGATCGTTTACATCATTTATTTTGAATTTATTGTAAATATGTCAAATTTAATTTAGTCATGAACAAAAGTCATTTTTTGAAAGTTATGTTCAACTGATAAAAACTTTATGCTGGAAATTTTTAATTTATTTTATTTTTTGGGGGGTCGTTTACACCCTTTTTATGAATTTATTATAAATATGTCAAATTTAATTGAGCCATTAGCGTCTTGTATTTAAATCAGTTTAATTTGTTTTTGTCCCATTTTATATATTTTAGAAACAGATGTTGAACACTTAACAGTCTTAGATGGACCAGACGTACTGGTTCCCCTTTCCTCCCCTCTCCCNCCCATAGCCCCCTTTATAAAATCATATGATCTGTTTTACTTTTTTATAACGATCTCCGTGCTGGACAATATCAAAGTCGAAAATTTTTAAAGGCCTAATCGAATACAGATTTTAATCCGTTGATTATCATTCTTGTACATTCACTGTACCAAATATGATTTAAGAAGTAGTCTATTTAGGCTAACCAGGGTGATAAAGAAGTTGCTGAACTCAGTCTATGCAGTTCAATTTCTTCTTGTTCCATATTGCATTTACATTTTAAAAACCAACAAAAATTTAAAGGCAAGTGTTGATTAGTGTCTAAACATTAAACAAGGCGAAACTGAGAGCTAATCTTTTAAATTTTCGTGAGGTTTTAACAATCCGATGGAAAGTTTTTCCATTAAAACGAGTTTTTATTCATAAATATTTAATCCTATATTTTTGTTCTCAGAACTTAACTAGCTCTTTGCCCATTGTTGATTTATTTTGTATTCAACAAATTTCTTTATGTTCATTCAAAAGGTTGCTTGGGTTTAGACATTCAGACAGACAGAAATTTATCTTAAGATTTTCTCACTCGCGATTTAAATAAAGTAATTTAACTTTTATCTAATATTTATTAACTAAAACACAATAAAGTAGAAAGGAACTAAATAATCATTATCAATGTAAGTCTAATTAATAACGTCAGGTCGCAAGTTATTTTTATATAAAAATCTAGAATATGTATCTATTTATCTATCTACCTAATATTTACAACTCAGACGTAAGAAAATGACGTTTTCAGGGACGCAAGTACACATTTTAGAGTCAAATTTATAGGAACATCAAGTATTCTTAAAATAAAAAGAAATCTAAACTAATCATACTTCGATCAACGTAGTTTTTAATTTAAAAAAAAAACAAGTAAAAAATATTTCGCACAGCAAAATATATCTAAACTGGGTAAAAAAGGCAAAAGATCGCAAAAGAAAGGGTAACTAACTGTTGTCTTGGCATGAAAAAATGAATGAAGAAAGAAAGTTATAATTTTTTAGTTAATGGCTATATGCTAATTCCAAATTTATCTTAAAAGTAAATTATAATGAAATGATGTATTTCTGAATACCGATATAATGGTTGTTTTTGGATAGACGCTTTTCTTGTTTTTTGTTTGTTTATGTATTTGTTGTTGTTGTTGTTGTATGGTGAATATTAACTAAACCTAGGAGTGAGATCTTTGACATTACATATTAGGGAACTAGAAACCAGATTTATTGCCGCACAATGTACAGCAGAAAAAATATGCACCGAGTACACTGTACGGATTGAACATTGTTCATTGTACAGTTTACAGTGTACTGTGTGCAGCAAAGCACACGGTACTGCCATAATTTAACAGAATGTTTAGAATGCTTGCTTTCACATTCATTGCAGTTTAAAAATATGTACAATGCACACCAGAGTGTACAATGTACATTACAGCAAACATCATTACACTTTTGGTACACCGTACATCAATGTGTTAACAATGTATGCTTAGTTTTACTACAGAGATACACATATTCGCTGTTAAACAGCGTAAAATTCAATATAGATGTTACAATATGACAAAATAATAAGTACAATTTAAAAATTGGCTTAGCCACTAATAAACACGCATGTTACAGTACAACTTTTAACAGTAAATATAACTTATTTAAGATTAGTTCTTTTTACAATTCTTCTCCATTCGTTCCAGTGTTTTATTCCACGGGTATATGTTTCTCCAGACTTGGTAGCAAAATTAGAAAAAATAGAAAATTGAAAATTTTCCGACAGATTATCATCCCTTTTCCGGGTGAGGAACACTTGTGTTGAATTATCAAACTATGCTGTAAATGATGAAACTCCAGACCCATATTTGGTGAGCTGGATTCTCGGGGATTTTCTAGGGACACACTGTACAGTTTTAGTACGGCGTGGACTTACTCGGGACGCACTGTACAGTTTTAGTACGGCGTGGACTTACTCGGGACACACTGTACAGTTTTAGTACGGCGTGGACTTACTCTTTAAGAGTGCTATTTCACGGATTGGTGTATGTACATACTTTGACAATGACAGAATCTTGATTTCTACATAAACTCGTCCTTACACTGAACATTGGCCGGACGATTCTTGGATCATAGTCTCCGGACTAATATCTGATATGGTCGGACTATTTGTCATCCAGGGATGTGAAAGAATATCACTTAGATCAATTCTATCCTGAGGACGAATCCTAAGACACTGACGAATTAGATCCTGAACACCGGACGATGAGGTTCGTCTGAACTCCACCTTGGCTACACAGATCTGCTCGTCCTTCTCGAAGGGGATATCTCCCTGGACCATATCGAAGAGAAGGATACCAAGGGACCAGACAGTGGCAGGGTTGCCAAGGTACCTGGAGCAAGTTATCCATTCTGGAGGAGCGTATACGCGGGTTCCTGAAAAAATTATATATTAAAAAATGTAAAGATTTTTTCTTTCTGAACGAACACCTTTCTCTTATTTCTGGGACAAGTGTAGTACGATGAGAGAAAAAAATTGCCCTGAATTCTACTCCAGATATAAGCCTGAGCTGGCCTAGTTATATTTCAATTAAAATATGTTTTATTTACACAAATTAGTGTAGCATGACATGGGAAAAAACAGGCAGCAACAGGCAATGAATGAACAGCTTGCAACTGTAGATTTATCTTTAGATGTAAACATTGCTTTTCCATAAACTTATTTCAACATTTCTCTATTAAAGGTAGGTCTGGTGTAAGTACAATAATGAATTATAAAGCAATGAATGGCTTGGCTCCACAAGGCCGAAGTATAGTTTCAAGGCCTGCCTCCCTTCTCTAGCTTATTACGCAGATATCTCTGCACACACGCAACCTATCAGGCAGAAAACATGCATGAAGCAAAGCCAAGTTCCAGAATGTTCAGCACAATTTCCGGATACTTTATAAGTACGTACTTAGTAAGAATAGAATTGAAAAAGGTATAAAAGATATGTACTTAATCTATTTGTTGTATCCATGCAGAAATTGCATTAAGCCTAGATTAAATAGAAAAATAGCTGAGCTGCAGGAATGTTAAATTAAATGTAGAAAAGAAGATTAAAATTCTGGAAAACAGAAAGTTACCATTTTTTAGGAAAGATTTTGATTAAAAGGTAAATATTTTTTTAAAACTTTTAAATCATGATTGTTATCTGATATGTTTTAAAGGGGTATTCCATTAATCCACGTAATTATTTCTCTGTTTTTACTAATCTTTATTTATATCATGTCATGTTAAATAAAGTTAAAAGTGAACAAGTTAATCAAAGTTTATTTCGCAAGCGTTGGCTTTTTGCATCAGACATTAAATATTTATATAATGCACTGAACAACTGGCGCCATAACGTTGGACAAGATATCAATAATCTATAATTTCCTTTCAAGTTTAGTTTTCATAATTCCTTAAATACCTATTTATAATTTCAAAAAATCTTACCATCAAAATCAGTGTAAGGATCTTCTTTCAGCATAGCCCCAGATCCAAAGTCGATAAGTTTAAGCTGGCCTGTAGTCAGATCAACAATAAGATTCTCGTCCTTGATGTCTCGGTGAATCACTCCCTTATCGTGGCAAGCTATAACTGTCTCAAGCACCTGCCTAAAGAAGTTCCTCGCCAAATCTTCTTCAAGAACTTTTCTCTCGGTGATGAAGTCAAACAGATCCTTACTATTAGCAGGTCGCTCCATCACGTAAATAAATGAGTCGGTCCGCTCAAAGAAATCCAAAAGTCTAATCACATTAGGAACAGACTGGACGGAGTGTAAAAGTTTTAACTCCATGGGAACTCTCCTGCCCCCAACGATGGCCCAATCTGTAACTTTATTCTTAGCTACGTGCTTGATTGCGACTCCGAGAAGATCAGCACGTCGGACCCCGGCATACACCTTGCCAAACCCCCCTTTTCCTAGCACATCTCCTACACGGTACTCTCGTTCAAAACTTCTTGGTGCTCGAGACATGTCTCTCTTTCTAACACACTTAGTAGCACATGAATGGCATGAATCGAACTGTATTTTATTAACTACAGATTCTGTGGTGGTACACATTGTTTATGTATACACCTTTCTCAGTTTTTATATCACAAGGACAGAACATACGCGGCTCTCCATGAAAATTTGAATGTTTCTCTTGGGATGAGTTTGATATATCGTTTGTCCTCAATTGACGAAAGTCCGGAATAAACTGAAGTCATGTTTTGAAGCGGATTCTCGTTCTAAGAGTAGACGGCAGGGGTCGAAACTCTTTGCCATCTCCACCCGGCTCAATACTACGTAGAGTTCCAAAACAAGGTTCGAAGAAGGAATGCAGAGCTCCGTAGAATCAATCTGACACCATTTCCAGAGTGGGACACACAGAGTCGCGGGGCTGAGAAAGCCAAGATCTACTAGGTATATCCAGGCATTATAGGGGATACAGGGGGGGGGGGTGAACAGATTGACAGGTAGGCTGATACACTACAGATAGATTGATAGATAGATTGACAGATCTCCAGTCTGATAGTTAGATAGTTAGATAGGAAAGTATCAGTAATGAGGTGTAGGGTATAAACATTTCTCATTGACACGGACTCAACCTTAATCATGCTTGCTAGGCGAGCTAGGGTCTAGGGAGGGGAAAAGCAGTTTGGTTAATTTATTAAATTACGTTTAAATCTATCAAACACACGTTGACCTGTCTGGAAATTAAGACGTATGATACTAAAATATCTCTTCCAGGCATAGGAGGAGGAGGTGGAGGAGAAGTAGGTGAAGTCGGAGGTGAATCAGGTGGAGGAGGAGAAGAAGGAGACGATCTGGAGAAAAGGTGAAGATAGAGAAAAAGAAGAAAAAGTAGAAGGAAACGATAAAAAGAAGAAGATGATGATCAAGGAGAACAAAAATAAGAACAAGAAAAAGGAAAAGAGAAGTGAGTAAACTTGTTACATAATGCTTTATAAAATTACTTTAACCGGCTAACACTTATCATTCTATTTTGTTGATATTTACTTTAAACTCTTCAGATCCAAGATATCTCCGAAATCTATAGAAGCAAATTAAATATCTAAAAACAGATTTTAAATTCTTAATAGATGGAAAAACTTGTGGTTTAAATGAACATTGTTGAAAAGGGGTTGGATACAAATAACAGTTAAACATGTTTGCTTGTAAGATAATTAATATTTTCTCTTTGTAATTTGATCCAATTCAACAAAAACTTGCCGTAAAAAAGATATATTACGCTAGTCTTTCATTAAGATTTTTATTTATCATCATCTGTTTACAGAATAAATCGCTTATAGCCTGATAAGCGCAATCAAAGGATTAGATCAGAGCTGGGAACTTTAGAATGGTGGATATCAAGATCAATTTGTGACTGATCCTCGCTTTCTCTTAATCTTGATATTATCCTAATCTTGTGTTTATATACTGAAAAGTGTATAAAATTCAACAAATCAGAGGGGCGTATCAGAAGCCGGGAAATTTGAAATCTTGCGTGCCGTTTAATGGGTTCTCTCAGTTAAATAAGATTTATATGTAGAGACGGGGGATTTGAAAAACCGGTTTTTGATTTGTCTGTACTATATCCAAAAAGAGTCGATTAAGCAAGAAATTAAAAGTGCCCACAATGGATATTCAGATTAAGTGATCGGGATAAAAGGTATCCAATTCTAAAGTTCCCAGCTCAGGACTAGGAATGAATGAAAGATGTGCAAATAAAAATAGCAATAATGAAAAAATTAAGTTAATGATGAATTCCAAAAAAAAGTATACATACATAACAATTAATAGAGACATGAAAATCATAAGAAAAAATGAATAATTCTGAATACTAAATGTAAGAAGAATAAATTGCCAAGGATGAATGACCTCTAAATTTTTAAAGGATGAAGGATGAATGAATAAGGAACGAATGAAAGTAATGATGAACTTTAGAAAGAGAATGAATACCAGGCGGGCAACTAGACATTCAGCTAGGAAGGCAAAGAGCAATAACCTCGCGCGTAATGCAAATATTTTTTTATTGCCCCCCCCCCCTTTTCCAGGGGCAAATTTGTGTGGGAAGAATCTTAAACTATATTTCATGGGCAATTTTTTTTTTAGGGGAAATTTCTTTAGTTGGAAGAAATCTTAAATCTTTGTTTTTGGGGGGCTTTTTTATTTAAGGGCATTTTTAAAATAAATAAAAGGGCTCTTTTTTAAACTAAGAATTAATTTTATTTTTTTATTTTTTTATTTATAAAACATTTGGGGATAAAAAATTTAATTTAGGTGCAAATTAAAAATATTTGGTGGAATTCTAAAAAAAGCAAGGGTTACAAATGTTGATGAAAGGAGCAAATTTAAGTCTGGTTGTGCAATTTAAATAAGAATGTGTGAGTGTAATTTAAAAAGTGAAGGTTTCAAAAAAAAACCTCGGGGTGCATATCTTAAAAAATTTTCGTGAAAATTAGTTGTTTTGGAACTATATATGGACCCTTATTAAAGAGTTCTTGCCCCCCCTGCAAGCTTTCTAATGGGGGCATGCCCCCCTAAATCAGGCTAGTAGGGCCTGGCCCCCATGCCCCCCTAGTTGCACGCTAAGTCTGGTTGGGCAATTTGAATAAGAATGTGTGAGTGTAATTTAAAAAGTGTTGGTTTAAAAAAAATACCTCGGGGTGCATGACCCCACCCCCCCCTTAGTTGCTCGCCTGATGAATACTGAATAAAATAATCTGTGAATAGTGAACGAATAAAGAAATAAAGTAAAAGTAAAGCATGTGTGAAGGATGAATAAATTAAGAATGAATAAAGTATGGATAAACTGTAGACAGAGAATGAATGAATGATGAATAAATGCAAAGAAAAGGAAACGAATAAGGTATCCGGAAACATGTTTAAAATCAAGACAATAAATGTATGAAATTAAGGCAGTGCAGGGGCATTATGGGAGGGAGGGGGGTAGTAGTCAAACCTACTAATTACGTAAATTTTGAAGGGTTGAGGTGGATCTTGAATAAAGGGAGAGGGAAGTAAGGAAAAATATAAAGAATTAGAAAATTAGATTAATGTCAAATAGAAAAATTTGTAGAGGAAAAAAATGTTCAAAAATAAAATGTTCAAAAATTTATAGTTCAAGAACAAGGAAAATAAAATAAAATTGTTTACTCTTTTATCAAAAATTTTGAAATTAAAAGTGTTTTGGCTTTAATTTCAAGAATAAACTATAGATAAAAATTGTATTTACATTTTTACCTGCCCACTCAGTCTTTGGCACAAACTCAAATTTACAATCCCTATAATATCGTTGCAACTTTTGCAAATTTTGGTATTTCTAACTTATAATTTATAGTTTGAAATATCAAAGGTCTGCGAGATGTTGGGTTGCAAAGATATAGAGATTAGAAAATCAGAGTTTGTGGCAAGAAGTCCATTTCTTCGACCCCCCCCCCACAAAAAAAATCTAAAGTTGCCCCATGGAATCAATGGCGTGACCTGTGTTTGATCTCTGTAAAACATCCTTCGTAGAATTAGCACGCTATATATTTATATATAGGAAAGATTTCTTACATCTGTAAACCTTTTTATTTTATGATTCTACCTCGAATCCTAGAATTTAAATCTCACAAATTTAAATATACATCTAGTTATTATATCAAGAAAACCCATGAAAAGATGGTTCAATTTGTGGTCGAAGAAATGGTTAGATTTTTGGTTGGTTATATTTGGTTCTCATATTTTTATATTTAGTCATATAGTTACTTCCGCCGTTTTCCCGCGCTTGGTCCTAAATTACGATTTTAGCTATCTTTCCCTATAAAAGTCGACCCACTCAATTTAGAATCTCAAAATCAAGCTGTAAGACATTCCCGTGGTTCTCCCGAGTTTCCCAATCAAAATTTTAGGCAAATCGGTCAAGGGGTCATGAGTTATGATCGGACATACAAACAAAGAAACATGCAAACAATCAGAGATTATCACTTTATATTTATAGATATCTGACGACTGGAGGTTATCATCTAAAATTATTACGTCTAAAGACAGAAATAACAAGAGAGATGCATTTTTAGTTTATTTAAACTTAAATCTCTAATCTAAACTTAGAATGATGTTTGAGTCGAGTCTATGGCGTATATCCGAGAATCATATTTTTGGAAAAATGTTATAATTAATGCGAATAAATTAAAACTTTTTGTAGACTATCACTTTTCTTTTCATACATTTTTTTTCTTTTGCCAATTTTTCTTTTCCTTTCTTCTTACTGTTGTCATTATTCTACTCAATTTTTACTTTTTAAATTTTTTCTTAAAATTAAAATTTTTTTGATTATTAAAATGATTTTCTTATTTAAATTTAATCTTCCCGTTCCTCTTGTTCTTTCTAATCTTCTTTAGCTAGCTGTTCTTTCTTTACTTGCTTTTATTTTCTTCTTGCTCTTCCTGGTCAACTTGTGCTTGTTTGTTTTCTTGTCCCTTTTTGTTATTGATTAAGGTGTTTTGTAGTTGTTGTCATTCTTCTTTTCTTCTTATATTTTTAAATCTATATTTAAAGTGTAAGTCAGTTAGTTAGAAAACAGATTTCAAGAAGATAACTTTTATAATTGGTTTTAATAACCAAATAAATTATGTTTAGAACTCATTTAAAGGACTTATATTTCTTTTTAACAAGTATGGAATACAGGTGCAAGATGCAAAGGTCTAGTGCAGTTAAGAACATTTTAAGACTGTATAAAAACTATGCAAAAATAATTGTGCAAATAAGAATATATTGTTTGATCGATCTGACAACGTTAAAGTTTTTTTTATAAAAAAATGGATACAATTATTTTAAAGTTATTTTAGCAGGCGTTGTTGTTGTAAAGTTATTTTAGCAGGCGTTCTATAGTGCTGTCAATCAAGCAGTTATCATTTTTTAATAATTGAAAAAGATAGAACAAGCATTACTTCTATAAATAAAAAGCTACCATGGCTGATTAGCATAATTTTGCACAAACGTTTTGACCCCTAATCAACATTTTTAACGTCGAACTAAATTTAGTTGCAAATCTTAAAAGTTTTAAATCATAACTCCTCTCCTTTCAGAGCTTTTGAAAATAACAAAAATGTTTTGGATTTCTAATATGAACCTAATAAATAAGTATGCTACGTGGTCACAAAGTCGTACCGTTAATGTAGCATAAATTTGATCTTTTCCTTCTGTCTAGTTCACAGTAATGTAGGGATTGGAACCTGACATCATATAAGTTGAAATTAAGCCTGTGCGTGTAGTACTAATCCAATAAACCATTTGGGAGCTTTATGTTTCTAAATTATACTACACTATGCTGTGTATACATGTTTTGTTTGGTATTTTTCCTCATTTTAAATACATCTTGTTTCAGGGGAAGTTTAAAAGCTTTAGGCAGCAGTATAACAATTAGAGTTAATTTGTTTATTTTTCAAATTGATAATAAGTGTCTTTTTGTCTTTTTATTTTTTGTTTTTATATATTCGATTCATAAAAAAGCAGGAGAGGGAGGGGATAATACAAGAAGGGTAAGGAGTAGTTACATGTAGGGAATTGAGAGGGCAGTACATGTAGGGAATTGAGAGGGCAGTACAAGTAGGGAATTTAGAGGGCAGTACAAGTAAGGAAGTGAGTGGGCAGTAAATGTAAAGAATTGAGAGGGCAGTACATGTAGGGAATTGAGTGGGCAGTACATGTAAGGAATTGAGAGGGTAGTACATGTAAGGAATTGAGAGGGCAGTACATGTAGGGAATTGAGAGGGCAGTACATGTAGGGAATTGAGAGGGCAGTACAAGTAGGGAATTGAGAGGGCAGTACATGTAAGGAATTGAGAGGGCAGTACAAGTAGGGAATTGAGATGGCAGTACAAGTAGAGAATGGAGAGGGCAGTACATGTAGGGGATTGAGAGGGCAGTACAAGTAAGGAATGGAGAGGGCAGTACATGTAGGGAATTAAGAGGGTAGTACATGAAGGGAATTGAGATGGCAGTACATGTAAGGAATTGAGAGGGCAGTGCATGTAGGGAATTGAGAGGGCAGTACATGTAGAGAATTGAGAGGGCAGTACAAGTAGGGAATTGAGAGGGCAGTACATGTAAGAAATTGAGAGGGCAGTACATGTAGGGAATTGAGGGGGCAGTACATGTAGGGAATTGAGAGGGCAGAACAAGTAGGGCATTTAGAGGACAGTACATGTAGGGAATATAGAGGGTAGTACTTTTAGGGAATTGAGAGGGCAGTACATGTAGGGAATTGAGAGGGCAGTAAATGTAAGGAATTGAGAGGGCAGTACATGTAGGGAATTGAGGGGGCAGTACAAGAAAGTGATAAGAGGGGGAAAGTAAAAGAAAGGAAAAGGAGGGGGAAGTATAAGTAGGGAATGGAGGGGGCAGTACAAGTAGGAAATTAAGATGGCAGTACAAGAAAGGAAGGTAGGGGGAAGTACTAGAAGGGTAAGGAGGTGGAAGTACTAGAATGGAAAGGAGGGGGCAGTACTAGAAAGGGATAGGAGGGGTAAGTACAGATAGGGAATGGAGTGGGCTGCACAAGAAAGAGAAGGAGGGGGAGTTAGGGACTATAAACTAATATGTATTTAAAAGTTTCGTGATTTGAACTAGTTAAACGTTGACATATGCTTTTAACCATACATATCAGACAATAGACAACTTTTACCACCTTTTGTCATCGCTTAAATGGGTGACTTTTATTAAAGTTGTTTAATGTACATTTAGGTCGGTTTTTCTACTTCTCTCTTTAACTATTTCTTTGAAATGATTTGATGAACAGAACTCTCGATCTCATTAATTGAATAGATTGAAAACATAATCTGGGACGAAATTTATTTACTGGTATTTATTTCTAAAATTTACAAATTCAAAGTTCGTAAATAATATCAGTAAAATAATAATTATCTATTTTATAGATATAACATCTGTTTCAAGAACAAAAATCTAACGATAATTGTTCTAAATAAATATATTTTACCATTTTAAAATATATATTTATATGTATAAATATTTAACGAATAATTATTATTTTTAGATGTTGCATTATAGGGTCTTCTTCAGCCGTACTAAATGATAAACCTTTATAAATAAATCTCCCAGAAATAGCAGAAATGAAAAGGAACTGAGTCTATGTCTCAGATATTTCAAACTATGAATTTTGTGGTATTAGAACATTTGAGTTTGTGGAAAAAACTGTGTTCCTTTGGTGGAATTTATTTTTTATTTTTTACTGCAGCATTCAAACTTTGAAAACTGGTGCTTAAGAAAATGTTATGAAACAGGGAAGGGTACCATAGTACTTCTTAAAAGGACTAGTACTGCCTATAAGTTCTAGTACTTCCCATCTGTACTAGTACCATAGAACAACCTAAAAGTATTAGTACTTAAAATAAGTAATAGTATATAAAATAAGTATTTGTACGACTATACGTATTATAATAAGTATTAGTACCACCTAAAAACATAATATAGTACAGCCTATCATTACAATCCAACAGCCAATCCCACGTTGTCAAGAATAATTTGATCTAAAATATTTGATGTTTGACAGCTTTATTTGATTTCGTCTAGTTTTCCTCAAGTAAAGACATTTACCAAGTCAGAAAATGAATAACCTTTACATTACGCTATTACTCAATTTCTTGTTACACTGTATTTCCAAAGCTGAAAAAACGAAGTTCTTCCAAAGTTTTCCAAGGTTATAATGCAAGGAAAGTTATTTCAGAGGTGTACGTATCTTTTGAACTGCAGTGTACTGTCTCTGGGCGGTAATGTAAACACAAGACGGTTGTGAAAACATGACATAGGATCCATCTTTCACAAAAATAATCAATGAAATACTCTGGTCATAGGAACTATTATGTGAATGATCAAAATAATCAAAATTTAATACTTTTATCCTCCTCGGATACTAAACAAACACTGAGGCATCTATTCTTGTTTACAAATTCCGCCCAGAGAGAACTGGTTTCAATATGTACACAGAGCATACACAACTGCAATTAACGTTCCTTGCATTATAACCTTGGTCCCACCACTCTTCACTAAACCAAACTATTTTTTCTGTCTAAGTGCTGCAGATCACTGCAGTACTTAGACAGAAAAATGCACATTTGGGAAGTTGCCATTTGGGAATTTGTCACTTGGAAATACAATGTTCATAATCAAAAAATTTGATGTTTCCATTTTTGTATTTCAGTCTAAGTTGACGCTAAAAAATGTATAAATATTTATCTTTTTTAGCTTTAGGTATCTACTAATTAAAACTATATTTTTAAACCCTAAAATAGCTTGACTCTTTCAGGTCTTCATACTCATGATATTTTGACATTTTGACTGCATATATCTTTTATATGTGTTAATCAATCTCTCTTTTTAAACATAAAAATTACAAAACCAATTATTATTTTTAAATAAATGAGCTGTCGTAGAAAAAATGATGGGATGGGAAACGTACTGCGTTTGTACCCCATAATTAGGCAATTGATCATTTGGCATTTGATATTCTGATATTTTTACAAAATGTCAAATTAAAGTGAAATGTGTCTGTTTACACTGCACAATTATTGTGCCTCATGTTCATTGGACTTTTTATGTCATAATTTGAGTCTAAAAGTCAATTTCTTATTCCAGAGTTTTCTTGTTGTCACTGTTGCTTATAGTTTTTGTGTGAATTCAAAAATGGTTGAGAGATACATTTGAATTTGATTTTGATATGCCTCGTACACTGTGCAAAGTACACAATTTATAGAAATCACACAGGATTGCATGACTATAATTGGTAATTGATATGAACGAAATTGAACCAAACTTAATCAAATTCAAATTATCATAAATTATCGTAGACAAGGCACTAGAGACGGGCGTCATTTTTATATCAAAAACTATCTTGCGTACAATATCTATAACTACAAAAAGTAGAAAGTTCAAAAAGTGTTTTTTTTTGTTTAACCTTGTAAACTGTGATATACACATTCAACATCACTATATATCTATCAAAATCTGTATACGTCAATCATTTTGAATTTATGAACGTCAAAGCGAGTTTTAAAAGCCCCTTTAATATTGAGATATATTTATTTTATTTATTTATTTCGTAAACGTACACAATTTAAATAATTGGTACAATTAAACAGAAGAAAAAAGAACTATAAGAGTATATATAAAAAATGAATACAAATACAAGAAACAAAATCATACTGTAATTAAGTCGTGCATATAAAATTAATAATATCGTCAATCTCAGCTTGGTCAACTCCATTGATAACAATCTCATTGTTTTTTGCAGAAATTAATTCACTTAAAAATGGAATCCTCCATTCTTCTTCCAAGGGTATTTCTTGAAATATCATACAATTTTTTACAATACGTTTGTCGATAATATTCAAATCTTTGTTCCATTTGTCTGAAATATTTCTCAGATTTTTTGCAGTTACTGACCTTTGTTCAAATTTTAAAAGATTTATCAAAAGTCTGATACAAATTTTTGACTAATTTTCTAATGAAGAAATGAATGAAACAAATCTACTGCAGAACATGGTCATTAAATGAGATGACTGTGACAATGGTTCGATAAAATATCTATGACAAGTGTTTGGTAATTTAAACACAATTCTAACTGCAGTGTTATATTCAGGTCAAGCCTTAATTAAATATGTTTACAGTAACCCCGCAATATAACTAATTAATTCTACTTTTAAAAGATAATCTTATTTTTAATCTTAATTATATCATAAATTAGTTAATTATTTTCATTTCAATGGAGCATGATGTACACAGTAACCCGAAAAAATGTTGTCAACAATGAATATCACAGTGAGCGGGGTAAGGCAGATGGCATGCCTTGGCTTTTTTCTTCCGTTCGCCATGAGCCACAATTTTTCCTCCGCAACTTCTTATTTCATTAAATGCTAAATTAATTTTTACATTTAGATTTTTATTTAATAATAGATTAATGAACAATGTGTTAGGTTGTTAAAGTGCTTTCAAAAATAAGCACTGTATAGGCACGCAGTGAATTTGTATCGAGGAAAATAAGTTTAGCACTCAGCAGTAAAAATAATTAATCATCATTACCTCTTGTTAAACCTCTGGTTTAAAATTTGATCTATATCTATCTGTTATATAAAGAGGTAAGATTTTTTAAGAATGCAATTAAAAATCATCAAATTTGCTATTTGAAAACTATGAATTGCCGAATTGCTAAAGGACAAATTGTTGTGATCCAAAAGAGTGCACTACCGTCATGAAAAGATAGCGGCTTCCGGGAGACAAAAAAATGTGGCATGGAAGAGAAAATAGTTGTGACTCCATTGTCGCCTGCCTTCCCCCCGCGTTCACGTCATTAATTTTAATGACAGGATAGAGGGGGACAGGATAGAGGGGGACAGGATAGAGGGGGACAGGATAGAGGGGGGACAGGACGTTATAAATAAAAAATAAAGATTGTGATAAAAAAGTTTCCCAGCTATGACTATAAGTGCGCAGGTCGTTTTGCAATTTTGTTGCAAATTAACTTCTAAAAATATGAATAACTAGGCGTTCAATGTGCTTTGCGTCCATTAACTTCACAATCTTTTGAGTCCTTGTCACTTTTTAGTTACTCCCGTATTTGTTCATCTGTTGAAATTTAATCAAATTTTAATTAACATGCTCTGCAGACCAAAAGTTGCATATTTAATCTAAAGGTGCCTAAGAAAAAGGGAAGGGGGGGGGGGTTCAATTTTGCAAAACGTTCATAATCCAATTGATTTCTTTTTTTTTGAATCAGTGTTTCTTGTTGGACGGTTGTTATAAATGTAGTAACTCTCGAATCTTAACTGTAATTTTTTCATCTTGAAATCTCTAAAAAAGTAAAAAATCCATAATAAAAAAATTGCAAAAGCAGTTGAAGTTGTAGTTTAACTACTTTCAACTATTACTTGAATAATTAAAAGGAGATAAAATATTGAAAAAATTTATTTAAATTAGGATTATACATAAAACATAATTTTACTCAAAACTTTTTCTAGTGTGCTAAAAATCTAATTACGAACTTTTTTATTTATAGTTAAAGTATGGGAGTGGGACGCTCGATTTAAAAAAAAAGCTAATACAGTCTTTAATTTATTAATTGAGCTATACCTCTACATTTCTAAATACAGTCTTTAATTTATTAATTGAGCTATACCTCTACATTTCTAAATACAGTCTTTAATTTATTAATTGAGCTATACCTCTACATTTCTAAATACAGTCTTTAATTTATTAATTGAGCTATGCCTCTACATTTCTAAAAAACCCTTAACAAGTCTTAAACAAATATTTTTTTAAAAATCAATATTCTTATTTTAAGATTTTTAAACCTCCCTTATAGCTCCTTAACTATTAAAGTTGGGTTTCTAAAATAAATTCTTATTATTATACATATATATTTTAACACATTATTTTTTGACTAATATTATAAAAATAGAAATTTTATATCAATAAGCTCAAATAAGTACCCTTTTTCTTCACTATTTGTCTTGAATATTAAGTTAATTATTAGATAAATTCTTCGTCAAGACACTTTGGCTTAAAGGAATAGCTAAATTTAATCTTGAAATGCACCTGAAGAGATTTCATTTTTGTAATTTCCGAAATGGTTTTTCCAATTACGCGGAAAAAAATCAAAAAAATCTTAGAATTGTGGAAGACGATAGCTCGACCTCTGTAAGATAGTTCCACAACATCCTAGAGTACGCTGGAGCAGAGCGGATTCGTACAAGACATTATATTAAAGTATTTTCCTGCAGGATATAAGGTTTTTGTAATCCCTATATTTGAAACCCGGTGTCATAGACCTTTATAAAATTATAAATTCTGTTAGATCAAAACTTTAAAATATCTAAGGTTCACGCCATCTGGTTGCAAAGATGTAGGGTTAAGGAAATTGGAGTTTGTGACAAAAACTCATTTCCTTAAAGAAAGCATCAATTCACTACAACCAAAATAAGCCATCTCTAAACCAAAATAAGCCAGCTCTAAACCAAAATAAGCTAGCTCTAAACCAAAATAAGCTAGCTATAAAGCAAAATAAGCTAGCTCTAAACCAAAATAAGCCAGCTTTAAACCAAAATAAGCTAGCTCTGAACCAAAATAAGCTAGCTCTAAACCAAAATAAGCCAGCTCTAAACCAAAATAAGCTAGCTCTAAAGCAAAACAAGCTAGCTCTAAAGCAAAACAAGCTAGCTGTAGACCAAAACAAGCTAGCTTTAGACCAAAATAAGCTAGCACTAGAGCAAATAAGATAGCTCTAAGGCAAAAAAATGTTTGTTTCTCTAAAATGCTGACATGGTTTCCAAAAAGTTAACTCCCCTAAGCCTCCCTCTAACCAAAACCACGTTTGAAAGAATTATCTAAAAAATGTGTTATGCTTACCATAATACGCAGGCGGCGCCTTGCAATAACAACGGAAATACGCAGAATGCGTCACAACAATAATACCGGACTGCTCTGTTTGTACGCAATTATCGATTTGTTTTTATTCAGGGAAATAATATATTTATATATCATGGCTCTGGGTTTACGTTTCTTTATATCAACGATACGCAACAAGCATTTCGTTTCTAACGTTATCTAGCCAATCTTGTAAACTGAAAAATGTTTTATGCTGCAAAGGAATTGAGTCTTTGCCACAAACTCGGATTTTTAAACTCCAATTTCTTTAAAACCATATGTCGTAGACCGTAGATATTTCAAACTATGAATTCTGGTGGATCGAACAATGTAAGTTTAAAATATGAAAGGTTTGCATCATCTGGTTGTTGAGATATAGGTATTAAAAAATTGGGATTTGTGGCAAAAACTCAATTTCTTACTAGATTTTGGAAGTTTCCGTCTTCATAACGAGACTTAATTTGTCATAGAGAATAGAATATATATAGAGGAATTTACTGGAAAAAAGTGTAAAACGGCCATTTTGTTGTACTGTTTCCATACTGCAGGTGTACTTCACATATTTATGCTATATAGCCTGTTGGGCCCTGGAATATCATTTTATAGAAAATCTAAAATTATTTGACCAATTATCATTTCATATGGACTCTATGCCTTTCACTTTACAAACGAAGATTTTCCGTTATAACTATAAATCAAATGATGTTTTTATTCACCTAATTCATTATAAAGTTTATTTAACAGTTTAAAAAATTCGAAATTGAAATGAATAGTCTAGGGAACATACTGTATTAATGTACTCTACTGCATATAATTTGTGAACATTTACATGATTTGTACACTTTGAACTCCCTTTCAGGCTTAAAGGGACTGACAAAATTCATACCGAGAGATTCTTTTAATTCCTCTCTATATATTCTATTCTCTATGTAATTTCTTTAGCGATCCAATCTATGATTTGTTAGGGCTATGAACAACACTATATTATTAAGTACACTTTCTGCAATACTCATAACCATACTGTTTGGCGAGCAGGGAGGGGGTCTAGAATTTGTGGTGCAGCAAGGTTTATACTGTATAATAACTATTTAGTCGGTAACATGATTGACAGTAACCCATAGAGAAGGGTACAGCAAAATAATTTCATTCGAAAACTTAAAAAAAAAGAAAACAACAATATTTGCGAGTATTTTTTTTATGATTTGCTTCTAAAATAGGGTTAAATATTCTAACGCTTTTACATCGTTTTGAAACCTTTAAAATCGTCATTATCCCTTGGACTGTCAGAGTTTCGAAGTGAACGAATAAAACCATTAAGAATTATAAAAAAATTAGAAATGAACTTTGATCGTCGATTTCTCGACTGTAACTTGTAAGTACCTTTTTAAACTGGAAGTGCATATAGATTTGACAACATGAGTAAAAAAGTGCAAATCGATCCACCCTACTCTGCTGAAATATTTGTCTGTTCATACATTTCATGTCGAGTAAACTTTCTTATAGACGTAGAATTTAAACCTTTATAGACGTTGAACTGTCTCAAAGAGTTGGCCGTTTACTTACCTTTACCTTTTTTTAGCCTCAAACATGTACATTTTAGAACTATAGAGTGGATTCTTGTTTTTAGTTTTAGTTTTTAACAAGTAATTGGTAAAATCTTACATAAAAACTTGACAATTTTGTGCCATTTCCAATTCTAGTGTGATTTCAAATACTGAAAAATATTTAAATATATTTTATTTTTCACAGAATGAACGTTAATATCCTTATTTATAAAACGAACATTTAAAAACCAATTCCTTTTATTTTTCCCCACCTCCCTCGCCTTTATTTGATATCCTGAATTTGACCTTGATAATTAAAGAAGTAGGATAGATATCGATCAATTCAAATTCTATTCGTTTTCCTTCTTCTTTAGAATCATTGTTTTCTAAAAAAAAATTTTATACGACTCTAAAAAGCTATTTAACCAGAAAAAAAACGTTTATACACACAATTTAATTTATAGGGAAGCATGAGTTTACTTTGTGGAAAATATATTACCCTGCTGATGTATTTGTGGAACGGAGTGGCCTGCAGGTCAAATCCTACACCTGCTCCTATCCGTCACAGTAATTGGAATATGTGCCCTCGAGAAAGAAAAAATCCAGGAAAATTGGAGAGAAAAAAATCCGGGAGCTGATTTCAAAGTACGTTTCTAACTGGCAGTGTTTCCACAGGGAAATATATAAACGAATGCATATATCACAAGGATGCATAGAAGAGGCGGTACACAACTTTGCAAAGTTGGGGGGGGGGGGGGGGGTTAGGACAGGGATATTCCAAAGTCACTAAAGATCCAAGCATGGCATACTAAGGTTGTCCTTAAAAATATGTTTGTTTTTTTCATTGTCGTTTGATGAAATTGAACTAAAGTGAAATTTGTAAAGATAAGGTTAAACAAAATATCTATTAACGCTGCATCTTGCTAATGACGGACTTGGACAAATCCCAATATATATATTATATTATAAAGATTTATTCACACACAAAGATATAAATACATATATAAATGGTGTAGTTAAAATTTGTTTAAATAAATTTTTTTTTTTTTTTTTTGAAAACACAGGTTTCCAAAAGAAAAGAGAAAAAAATATGCAAAATTATGCACAAATAGAAAACAATGATTTTTACTCACTACATAACATATTTATCATTTCAGTTATTACGTAATCATCGAATCCTTCAACATATAAATTATTCATTCTTGTACTTAAAAGTTCNATATAGTTTGAATATGTGTATTATTTGATTTTGTAATAGAGAGAAAGAGATTTAGAAAGAAAGAGAGAGAGAGGGAGTGTAAGAGATATATATATATTAGGATGCTAGATAGATAGATAGATAATTGATGACTGGCTTGTTCCTTTACAGTGGTCTCACTATCCATTTCCTCCAGGGAAGTATTTAAATAGAAATGTAGAATGTAGTAAATACACGTATCTCATTTATATCTTTGTAACCCGTAAACTTATTTCAACTTTTATATCTAAATATAGACAGCTCAACACAGGCTCTTGTTATTTACGGTTCGAATATATCTGTATAGGTAGAGAGGATAGAGTTTGTGACAGCGCATTTAAGCTGATAAAGACAAAGGAGGAGTTTAGGCATTTTCTACATGTAGTAAATATTGATCGATAGATAGATATATAGAAAGATAGTCTAATGAATTCTTTCTTTTTTTGCTTCTTTTCCTCCTAGCTGATATCTATCTGTCAAGAACAGAATCTATCTATTTTGTTGTGTCCAACGTATCTTTGTATCAATCTATCTTTGTATCAATCTATCTGTATGTATCAATGTATGTATCAGTCTATCTATTCTATTTATTATAAATGCCTTTGCATGAATATCAATCTCTCAATGTACCAAAGTATCTTTGTATCAATCTGTTTGTTTATCAATCTAACTTTGCATGAATCTATTTATGTATCAGTCTTCCTATGTATCAATCTATATATATATATCTATATATATATGAATCAATCTATCGATGTATCAATCTATCTTTATCATATCAATCTATATCTATTTATCAATCTATAATGTATCAAACTATCTATGTGTCAATCAGTTAATGTATCAATTAATAACTGTATCAATCTATTTATACATTTATTTATCCATATATCTTATATATCTACCTATGAATGCATCAAATTACTTTTTAAATACCATACTATTCTATTTATTTATGTTCTTATCTGTGCTTCAAATTGCGAAAAATAAATTTAACATGTCGAATGTTAACTTTAGAAATGATATTTTCCAAATCTCCCTGTTTCCCTCGTGCAACTAGAAGAGCCTAGTAACAATGTGTATTGAGTTTAATTAGAATTAAGATATTGTATATATCAAGGGGAATGCAGGCTGATAATGACTTGTCACACTTATAATACCTCTCCAATTCTATCTCCTTGGAATTTTCCCTTCCCCCTTATTAGAATTCCCCACCCCCTCTTTTCCGCAATTGTTGCAATTTTTCTCAATTCCTAATAATCTCCGAATTTGAGAAGTGGGGGTGGTTATTTCTTAAATTGTTTCAATTAGTCTGTTTAACTAATTTACAAACGATTAAAACGAAAATCTAGAGTAAATTTTTACACGCGCTAATTTTGACTTATTAATCGTAACTTGATTTCAGAATGAAAAACTTCGCGTGGATAATGGTCATACATTTCCACAAAAAATATTCGAATTTTTTTCAAGTTTTGTAAGGAATATAAAAACAGTCTTTTAGAGTAATATATATTTAAAGTCATCGCCTAAATAAAAGTCCAAAATCCATTATTTTTCTAAGATTTGGCAAATATTATTAAATTTTTAGAACGAATTTACCAGAGTCTAAGGGATGAACCCTATTCCAACTGGCTTGCCCTAAATAGACTGCTATTTCATTCTTGTGTGATACAAATCTTTAACCTTGATACATTTTTTTTAAAGCTGTTAGGCTCTATTTTACCAATTTAACAAGAAAATAAATGGTAATTTGCAATAATCCAAATATTTATTGCGAAACTTAGTTTTTTTTATCAAAAAGTGCGCGAAAAAAAACTGAATTGCGCTAAATATGTGAAATTACTCATTTTTGAAAAGCCCTTGACCTAAGAAATTCAAAAAAGCCGAAGATTTAAAATTGCCGGCTCTGAAAAACACTGCTTTAAAGAAATGTAAACGCATTCTTCGCTTCTTTTAAGATAAATTTTAATGAAATCAATGAAAAAAAAAATTCTANCCCCCTCCCTCCTAAAAAGGTTTAAATTTTATACTCGCAAAGAAAGCCATTTTTTATCGGCAAAAATCTCTTGAAGCCAAAAAATGCATTAACTTAAAAAATCCAATATTCATTGTCATTAAACTGATGATTTAAACCCATTATATTGCTGAACTTTATACTAAACCACCCATTCTCATTTCCTTTGACAGAGTCCTTAATATTCCTCATTTGCACTTAAAATTCCCATCTCCTTTTTCTTAAGCTGCAATATTAGTTATCCTCCTCCCCCCTCTACCTTGGTAAATGTCAGATTCCCATGACGGAATTGATATCTCAGTCTACGTGTGTCCACAGACTAAGTATTCACAAAGTAATCGAAAACTAAACTGAATGATATGCTCTGCAACATAAACTGAATGATATGCTCTGCAACATAAACTGCAAAAGAACCAATTTAAAATTTGTATTTAAATCAATGTCAATTTTAAAATTGAGATTAATCCAATGTGTCGTCATTCTGTTTTTCATAATATTTATTCTATGGTTTATCTTCACGAAAAGTTTGTGCGCAGTCAACCTGTAAGATGCACCTGCTACCTTGAATGCAATGCAAAAATGCACCTGCTGTGGAATGTAGGATTTAAAAGTCTCAATTTATCAAAATTTTGAAAATGTAATTCAATACTGATTAATCAAATAAAAACAGATCGGAAACAATAGAATTTTTAAGCTCTAACATTTTTTTTCTGACGGAAAAAAACTCTTGATTGGCGAACTGCGAGGTTTTTTCTGGCTAAAAAAAGCTCGTTTTCTGGTCGCCTTGTGACTCATGAAAGTTAATTAGATCCCCAACTGAAAGTTAATTAGATCCCCAACTGAAAGTTAATTAGATCCCCAACTGAAAGTTAATTAGATCCCCAACTGAAAGATGATTTTATATAATCTAAACTTACAAGATCCTAAAGAAGGATCTCAGCATGAAAAATCAAGCAAAGCTTTTAACAATCTTCTTGTAATACATGAAGAACGTACATCTTATTGGATAAAGAGCTAAATAATGACACTAAATACCAGTTTTTTACTTGTTATTGATTAAACAACTTTTAATTCAGATTTTGTTCGTTCAAAAGGTAAATGGTCTTGATTTATATACCGACCATGCACGAACGTTCAGATGCTTTTAAGGATGAGAACATGCAGTTTAAATCAATGAGCAAAATCAATTATTACGGGAAAAATTCATTTCGACATTGTTAACGAAATTTATCGTTTGTCATGAAAAATAATTTGTTATCTTTATGATCAGCTTTGTCCTTAATAAAAACTTATGTTTGAAACCAAATTACAAATAATCCCGACATTGAAACAATTTGCTTGAGAGTTCTAAGCATTCATTTTATTTTTGATTTGTATAATGGAACTTTTATAATTGTAAAGTAAATGTGTACACTGTACAGTGTACAATTACAATTGTAAACATTTGCATGCAATTATTTGACAGTTAAGTCTTGAAGTAAAAATTAGTGTAATAATGCAGTGTTTTATATCTCAAATATGTATTTTACCTTATTACGTGGAGAAGTGTATGGGGGGGGGTGTCTTCAGTATAAAATTAGTTAATTTTTGAAAGCTTCATCCATGAAAAGAGGAGGGGGGGGGGGGAATGGCTAAGCCAATACCTGATTTAAATCCTTCCCTTTCCCTATACAAACCGTTGACATGTGATCAACACCAAAGCTTTTATCGAATTCCTTATCAAAAAAGCTCAAAAAAATTCCAAACCAGAAACATAGATCAATTTTAGAAAGTAATTTCTAAACCCTTTATCCCCCTTCATCGAATGCTGTTACTGACAATATACTGATTTCTTCTGTAGATGTCCTCACCATTCCAATTTTAGTCAACAATGTGAGATAAAACTGTATCGCCTTTTGGTAATTCACATAATTTTATAATGTTCAATCATGTTTATCATTTAATCTAAGTTCATATGCATAATAGGTCTCAAATGAAGGAGTAGGTCAGCCCTATGCGATATTACTGAAATGTTGAATTGTTTACAAAACCATGACTTTAAAAACGATACTTTTTTTAATTACGAGAAATGACACTTTTACGAAACTTTTTAGCTTAGTAGACGAAGTGAAACTAATCGTATATACAATATCTCTTAATATATATATACAGCAAAGATATGAATATCTACACATCCAAAACAGTGTAGCATTCATATTAAACGTTAAAAACAATTCCTGACGGTGGTTTAAGCATTTAAAGGCGTTTGCAAGAATGAAATGATCAAACCCAGTCTTGATATTCTATAACTATGAATTATTGAAAAGTCGGCATACTTAAGAGCAAACTTTCCGATATTTGCAAAGTTTTTGCAAAAAGAGAGAGAGAGAGAGAGAGAGAGAGAGAGAGAGAGAGAGAGAGAGTTTTAAAACATCAGATGTGGTGAAAGTGTGTAACCTTCAAACTGTGGAAAGATGTTTCGGAATTCCATCCAGATAGATAGATACTTTGCCTACCAATACCATTCCCTATATATATATATATAGGTGGATACAATGCCTACCATACTCTAGACATAGATAGATAGATAGATAAAGTCCCTACAATTCTATAAATATAAACAGATAGATACTTTGCCTACCTATATATATAGGTGGATACTAAACCTACCATCCTCTAGACATAGATAGATAGATAGATAAAGTCTTTACCATTCTATAAATATAAATAGATAGATACTTTGCCTACCTATATATATAGGTGGATACTAAACCTACCATCCTCTAGACATAGATAGATAGATGCAGTCCCTAGCATTCTCTAAATATAGATAGATATATACCGTGCCTATCAAGCTTTTCATCTAACTCCCATATTTTCATTGGAGACCTCCATATTTTCTTTGAGGAGCCCAAGCTTTTCATTAGAAACTCCAACTAGGTCTCCAATGAAATCTATGGGTTTTCAATTAAAATCTTTGGGTCTCCAAACAATATGTAGGGGTCTCCGATGTAAAAGCTTGTGGTATTTGATGGAAATATTTGGTTCTCCGATGAGAAGCTTGAGGTATCCAATTAAAATCTGGAGCGTCCAATAAATATCTTGGGGTCTCTGGTGATAGCCCTGGGGTCTCCGATAAAAAAGTCTGGGGTCTCCAATGAAAACCGTGAGGGCTCCGATGAAAAGCTTAGGTTTCATGTGCAAATCTTTATAGGGTCACCGATGAAAATCTTGGGGTCTCCGATAAGATGGCCAATGATAATTTCTTCCCAAACTCATAAATAGATACCACCATTACTCCTTGTTTACGTTGATATCTTCTGTGAATGTTTATGAAAACCCCTGAAGTCCACATGGTAATTAGGGACGCCATCCATTTTGATGATAATATATTTCGTCTGATATCTTTAGTTTACACAACGAGGTCTTTATTTAGAAAAGAATTATGTTTTGAAGTGTAAGGTTTGGACCGACTCGGGTATTAAATCAATTTAAAATATCCTTGGTGTTTAAAGCTCTGCTGCAGGGCGCTGTTTTAGGTCCCTCGGGGCGCTTACCAGACTTCTTTCATGGATAGTGTGAGTGTTTTCCTCCTTGATTGGAAATATTCTTTTTAAGGTACAACTTTAGATGGGGGGGGGGGGGGGTTCCTCCAATTTCGGTTGCGGTTCAGATTCTATTTTTAAATTGATGTAATTTTAGTCAAATAATTATGCAGTGATTTAGTCTAATAAAACAATAAATACCTAATTCAATCAAATTTTTCTCAGCAAGAGTGTAAATCTTTGAAAAACAGTTTGTAATTTCATGGCCGGGACATTACGGGACATCATGAGGCATCATTAAAACACTATACCATTTTTACTAGACCGTTCATGGGACTGTAAGTGTATTTTTAAGTGACCCTCCAAAGATGACAATGCCCGATTAACAATGTTACTTTTAAAAGCTTTATCCGATCAAGTTAGAAGTTCAATGTTTATTATTTTAAAAACAATATTTTTCATTTGTAGTTTCTCCACAAAAATTACTTGTTAATTTATACTCCAGGAAATATATAGGAATTATCAGAACCAGACACTTATTAACCTGGAAAAACGACAATATTTCCATTATAATTGAATTGGAGAGTCACTGTAAATTATGCAGTTTCTTTCACTAACGATTTACAATATCATATTTTGTTAACTAAAATCTTTTGCTGAAAGAAAAAAATTGTAATAAAAGAATTTATGATTTTCCTGCAGAAGATTTACATGTTAAAGATCAAATTTATATCTGTGCTTTTAAACTTAATAGTAGATTATCTTTAAACAGTTATGGTGACCTTCCTGCACATTATGGTGACCTTCCTGCACATTATGGTGACCTTCCTGCACATTATGGTGACCTTCCTGCACATTATGGTGACCTTCCTGCACATTATGACATAATTTAATCTTTGTTTGATAAAAAAAATTCGAATTTTGACTTTTTAGATTTTTAAAGAAAATAAATCCAATTTTTTAGCTAATGATACCCCCAGGGTACCCAAAGATTTTCTCAAACAATTTCAGCTAATTTGGTTCAGCCGTCTGGCCATATATAGCAAACATATATATAGAAATATATATTTGAGCGAAGAGTTTTATTTTATAGATAAAAAAGATAGGTTCTAAGACTGAACATTGAGATCTCCATTTTTATGATTTATCCAGATGTAATTTTATTGATGTTGTTGAAATTAGTTTTATGATTTGTAAGCATCAAGCATCGTCTCCCAGATGGTTTAGGGCTTATTGGTAAATGAGGCCAATAGTACATTGAATACAGTTATCCAAATACAACCAACTGTCTGTAATAGCATATTTTAAACTAGAACCAAAAAACTAAAAGTATAAAAAAAAATCGTTCTTTATTGTTCCCAGAATTTAGAATACCTTTAATGAGGAAAATTGGATCCAAATCAATTACTGTACCTCTGCGCGATCTGAGCTATGTGTTTAAGCGCCTCAATATGACCCACAACAAACCTACATTTCACATGCGTTCACATGCGTTCACAATGTGTACACATTGTTCAGATAATCAGGAAATCTGAACATTTTTTTTCACGTATGAAATTCTTCAATAAAATATTTTCAACAAATTTGAAACTATGGAATTTACATGACAAATAAATTAGCTTTCAAATCAAAATTCACAACAGTAATCTTTAAACTCTGTTCTCAGTAAAACTGGAATGATATCTTTGTTTTAATATCATAGAAGGTCAGACATACGAATGATTTTCTATATTATCACATCAGCATGGATCCGCACTTTACAGTTACTTTTACACAGTTCAACGAGATCCCTTTTTTGCTAGATTAATAAGAATATTTTATTAGTTCTTGTTAAGCCAAAGCTTAAAAGGGGACCGTTGTGAATCGGATGTACTACTCTATAAACGGAAGTCCAATTCAGATCCCGTCCACAGTTTCTTCAAGAAAGATTAAAATTGTGAGGCTAGAAAGAATTTACATTTGGAATTCTAAATGTTTCGATTTCTGATAAAACCCTCAGCTTTCATGGAAACATTGCTGATATTTAAAATACTTGGCTAACCGTAAGCTTCGCGCCCATATTTGATTTTAAATTTTAATTGTTACTCTTTCATTGATTTTTTTTCTTAGACTTTAAAAAGTTTAAATTTTTTCAGACAAATATAACCATCATATATCTTCCCTGGTACCACAAAAAGTGTGGACCCGACGGTTAGGCCTTTTAACGTTTATTGGACACAAACAAACACCCAACCAAGCAAAGTATATATACTACATAATTAGGGTTGTTAATAGTTTTTTGTAAACGATCGTTAAATGATCGTTTTTGTTTCGTTTTCGGAAAAAACAATCGTTTTTAAAAACGACCCACTCGTTTTGAACTTTTAGAAAACGAATAGTGATCGTTTTTGAAAACGATCGTTTTTACTAAAACGCTTTAAGACTGCTTTTTATACGATTGTTTTTAAAATAACGATCGTTTTTGAAAAAAAAATTATTGACAATGATTTTAACGATCGTTAACGAAGGGTTGTCATTAACGATCGTTAACGAAACGACGAACTTTATCAAAACGCTCGTTTTTGGAAAAAAAATTACATGCAACATTATTGAATGTCGTCTTATATGAAGTTTAACAGTTGTGGGGAGTTAAAACTCCCTAATATTTTCTTAAAAACTACTCAATAATAATTACAGATTTCAGATCGGTTTCCTCTCTTCGTTAACGATCGTTAAGAAAGGGGTCGTTGTTAACGATCGTTAACGAAGGGTTTTCGTTAACGATCGTTAACGAAAGGTCGTCGTTAACGATTCTTAACGAAACGATCGTTTTAAAAACGACTATTTTTAAAAAACGAACTTTTAAAAAAACAATCGTTTTTAAAAACGATCGTTTCGTTTTTGATTTTTCGTAACGAAACGATCGTTTTTCTGAAAAATGAAAACGTTAACATCTCTATACATAATATATAGATATTTATAGTCTCAACTAAATTCAACGGTGTGTGTTTAACTTTTTTTCCTGTTGGGAGATTATCCACACATCTCTCTCTTACATGTTTAATTAAACAATAAAATTATGCGGATAAATGTGATCTCCTTATGTTCTTATAAACTGGGGTGTTTTCTCTTCCTTCACAAAGATATTGTCCGGCCGCTTCTTTAATCATCTGCTTTGGCATGGTTTCTTTGTAATGTTGTCTGCTATTGAATAAAACCTTTTAAAGGGACTTTAAGCGTTATTTCAAATGGCACTCCATACAAAGATGGAAGTGTTCGATTCACAACGGTGCCATTGAAACCTTTATCCATGAACAATAGTGAGAAAGGACACTATTTCATGCTTGATTATAGACAAAGCTTTTAAGGGTACCGTCGGGAATCAGGGATGCCAATTTTAAACTGCAGCAGGTCAGTACAAATTACGCTTAAGTCCATTTAAAAGAGTGTACCTTGATCTTAATAAGTATTTTCTTATCTCCTTATAATAAATGTCTAAACCGAGGGGTTTCAGGCCTGTGAAGATTATAACACGTATCGTCAGAAAAAAAAGTATTTCGATCAAAGAAAAACCCTGTTCACCGACGAACAATAATTTGCTGAACGAATTACCGCTCAGGTAGCCTAATTATAGATAAAATTCAATATCTCCAACCCTTCAAACAAACTAAAAAAAACACCGTATTTTAAATTTACCAATTAAGCGAATGCATTTCTGGCCTTGCTTCCTTGCGTACTTTTTAACTTATATATATGTATATACATGTAAATATGTATATATATATATATATATATATATTTGTATTTTTCCTGAATTTTATAACAGCTGTGAAGCAGTGTACGTCACTGTATAGTGTTACATACACTTGTGAAAATACATGTTTCCACAGTTGATTCATTAATTTCATTCATTCATTCATGAATTACTCTTTCCATGGAAATTAAGTCTTTGTCACAAACTCTGATTTTTTAATCTCTATATCTTTGCAACCCAATGTTGTAGACCTTGGATATTTCAAACTTTACATTCTGTTAGATTAAATAAATAATTTTTTATCTATGAATTATGAATAAAAAGAGACGGTTCAAATTTCAATTGCGTATCTTTAAATTAAACTTCAAATCGGTGATTCAAGATTTGAACGTAGTAAGCATTTCAGAGATAGTTGAACCGGCGGTTGGTAGTTCAGCGACCTCTCCAATAATTAAATTCCGTCCCAGGGCTTTTAAACGTAAATGTTGGACGTACCATGATCCAGTACTAGTCCGGTTCAAATCGTTGATGTATGTTTGTCATAACTTCATGTGCATAAGCAGTGGAATCATATCACGTGATGATAAGACCCATTCTTTACGGTTTCATCATTGGAATAAAATTAAAGATAATTTTTATATAAAAAGAAATGATCCTGCAGTTAGTATGTTTATTTCTCTGTTATGATGCCTAATCATAATTCATAAACTCCTGGACCAATTTGCCTCAAATTTCGATTGGGAAATCTGGAACAACCACGGGCATGTTCTTAAAATCTAAATTTCATAGTTTAGTTGTTCGACTTTATATAGAAAGCTCCAGACGAAGCTGGGTTTCCAATCTAGTGTAATATAACATACCGGTTGTCCAATTAAACATGCAATTCAAGGACGACCAAGTTTATTATTTAAAAATGCATGCAGTTTGTTGCTACCGATCAGAAGCGAACAGCAAATCTCTATACATACTTTGCTTGTCAGTCTGTCTGTTTGTTTCCAATAAACGTCAAAACAGCTGAACCTCACTGCAAAAAAAGCTATTGCATTTAACGGAAAACTTACTGTTATCTATATATTGCCACAGCGATATAGATATATACAGATAATTTAGATATATCGCAAAACGTGTTTGTTGAGTAAACCAACATTCATTATAAAGAAAGCAGCTATTAATAAACCGCACAGAGTGTGCGATATCTGTAATTTTTCTTTGAATGTTATAGATATATCTTTTGGAGCAATATTGTTTTTAGGCATTGCAATCCGGTCTAAAAATTGTGTTGGACCTCAAATGACCCAAGAAAAGGTATTTGGATGATCAAAATTGCAAAAATTATCCTCCAACACTTTCGATTTTTACTAACTTTTGAAAGTCCACGAACATATTTACAATTGAAATAAAAGATGGGCGTGAAGCTCCCAGAAAGTCTAGTATAGTATAAATTAGTCCATGAGGAAAAATCAGTAATAGTCTGAAGTATTTTGACAGGTCAAACTGTCTCTGGTCTATTTGACGTTAGGATTTCTTCTAATAGTTTGGATCAATTAGCTTTTTCCAAATACTCTTTAAGCAATTTCATTTCTTTAGAGTTTGCGTAATTTTTGTTACTATACTTTTATCCTTTACCTATAACCCTGGAAAACATTTATTAGATTAGTGTCATAAAATCTGCGTTAACTTGAAACTTTAAGTAAAACAACGTACTTTAAGACCCCCTCCTAAAGCTATATTCAACCCGGGGCCCTACGGGAAGAAGACTCCTTGACACTTTTTTGATTTTTGCAATTTGCAATGCATAGAGAGTGCATTTGAATCCTACCAGTATATTCCTAATCTGCGTGCATTCTCTTCCCTACTTCATACCTAGAGAAAGTTACCATAACATAAAAGTAACGCATATTTTATGTTTTTTTATTAAGAATTTTTAACAACAAAAAGAAAGTATTACAAGATGATATAGGATAAAAACGAATGCCGATTTTTAAAAAGAAAATAATATGTTTATTTTTTGAATCGCTTTAATGGAACTCTTGGAATCACGATTATGGAAATCTTTAAGCCATTTTAATGGCCCTTTTTAAATCATGTTTATCGAATTGCATCATGTTTATGGAACTCGTTGATTCACGCTATGGAACTTGCACTGTATTTCCGCCATCAAAAAGTATCCAATTTCTTGTAAGCATTTCTTATTTAAAGGGAGTGACCGGCTATGTATGGTAGTTGAACTGAGTATGCAGTGTTGTGGAAAACTTCTTTCTGATTCATTTGAGACATATTAAACTTTTTAAAGATCTGTAAATCCTGTGTTTGAGCGCAAATTTGACGTTCAAAACTTCTTCTTTGGGGGTGGATACGTTTTCAGAATTAGTTTTTTTTAAATTATTAAATAACGACGACATAAAATGTAAAAAATTCTGCAATAAACTACAGATGTCATGTATAGGAACATGTTGAGAAAATAAAAATTAATCTTATCATCGAAAATAAGTAATCTTTTTCAATTATTAGTTTTTTTTCTATTAATCTGGTTTCTCATTATTCACAAAGATTTTCGCAGAGTTTCTAGAATTTTTATTGAAAAGACGACATTTGAACAATTTGAAGAAATCTGCGAATAAATTCAAAGAAGATAAGAAATTCAATATAATAATGAAAACAAAATAATCGATTTTAGCATTAATTTATTGACAAATTTCTTTTGACAAATATGTTCCTAACCATCAAATTTGAAAGCTGTATAATTTTTACTTTATTTTTCGTTGTCGTTATTTAATAATTAAAAAAACTAATTCTGAAAACGTATCCACCCCCAAAGTAGGAATTTTGAACGTCGAATTTGCGCTCAAACTCAGGATTTACAGATCTTTAAAAAGTTTAATATGTTTCAAATGAATCCGAAAGAAGTTTTCCACAACACTTCATACTCGGTTCAACTACATTACAAAGCCGGTCACTCCCTTTAAAAAGGCAGTTTATCATCATTGTGGGATGATTTATTTGTCTATATGCAAGGTTATAATGCAAGGAAGGTTAATTGCAGTTGCGTACATATAGAAACCAGTTCTCTCTGGGCGGAATTTGTAAAAAAGAATAGATGCATCAGTGTTCGTTTAGTATCCGAGGAGGTTAAAAGCATTAATTTTGATAATTTTGATAATTTACATAATAGTTTTCTATGACTAGAATATTTCATTGATTTTTTATGTGAAAGATGGATCCCATGGCAGGCTTCGACATCCGTCTTGTGTTTACATTACCGCCCAGAAACAATACACTGCAGTACAAAAGATGCGCACACCTCTGAAATAACTTTCCTTGCATTATTACCTTGTCTATATGGAAGTTTACATGCAGCTCCAGGTATACCACATGGATTGCGTTGGTTGAAATTAGGATAATTTAAATCCTAATGCACTAAGGTCATTTGACAGTACAGCGTGAACGTACTGTCAAATGTCCCTAGTATGCTTAAGACTAGAGATAAGAGAATAGAGATATATTACAGACTAGAGTATGCAATATTTTCAACGTTATGGTTCCATTGTGTCCAACTGCAGTACACGACCAATAAACAGACGTCTGAATTCAGGGATATTAAAGGATCCTTTGGATACGAAATTCAAAACCTTCAAAAAAAATGACTAAACTAACAAATTTTATGTTTTATATTGGTGAAAACTTTAAAGTTTACAATGTTATAAATTAAATACTTCCTTCCAAGTTAATTGTATTAAATACCTCCAATTCCTGGACGCTCCCCTTCTTTCAAATATTTGTAGAAAAACCTCAAAAATTTCCTAGTTTTCCTTAAAACTTGTAAAAGCTTCTCAAAAGAAGACATCTTAAAATTGGGCAAAATAAGTGACCTCAATTATTTTCGATTTAAAGAATTTATAGGATAAATTTCAACAGAATTTGTTTGTTGTAGCCTGTAGGGATTGGATGGGGGGATGGAAAAGGGGTTAATTCATTTCATGTTTGTGTTTACTGTTACGTAAACTTGAAAATATAGTACATGGCAATTCCCAACGTTTCTGAAATCTTATTTTTTATGCTGTATAAATTAACATGATATATAAATATATATAAATATATTTCAACAATTGAAAGATTATCGACAATTCTTATTAATTAATTAATTATTTGAATTTTTTAGGTTTATGTATGAGTTACTGCAATAAACAACCTGACACACACATTTCCTTGTGTGTAAGTTTGTAACCCTCTTCTTGTATCCCGTCCTTTATTCATTTAGTCGCAAAAAGTTCTAAATAAATCTGAACAATCTGCATGGAGTTCGAAATATAAATAATAGAAATGTATTCGATACATGTAACTAGTAAATCTAGTTAAGTATGTCTAGATTATAAACCATAAACATTGAACATATTCCATTGAGATAAAGCAAGTTTAAATGTTTCTATATATGAATTTAAACTACCCTATATTGAAGATCTAGCCTATCTACATATTTATTCGCATTCTGAATTTGCTAAACTATTTCTGGACCCTCTTTCTGACTTTTTATAGAGCTCCTGCCGATAATATATTCTAAAGTTTAAAGGGGACAAAATTGCAAAAACATATAAACTTGTATTTTTCCTTGTTGAATGCAATCAGAGGATTGATCTACGGTTTTACGACATGAAACAGCTTCCTATTCTGATGTTATGTTCCATAGTACAACCCAAATGGTTTCTGCCCTTTTCACCCCTCCTGACCCTTCTATTCCTACTATCATGCCTATCCCATACTATTTTTCTTATTCTTCCTATCCTTCCTATCCCTCCTATCCTTCCTATCCTGCCTATCCTTCCTATCACTCCTATCCTTCCTATCCCTCCTATCCTTCCTATCCCTCCTATCCCTTCCTATCCTGCCTATCCCATACTATTTCTCTTATTCTTCCTATCCTTCCTATCACTCCTATACCTTCTTACAGAAACTAAAGAAATTTTTTTTTTAATTCCTCTTATACAGGGTGTCCCAAAAAACATGGGAATTCAGTGACGAATTCGATATCGTCTTTTCAAATAATTCTTTGATTTAGCATAGTGATACCTACTGAGAAAGCTGTAATCTGTAAGAGTTTCGTCTGCTATGTTTACATTTTGTTTGTTTATGTTTTGACTGCAACCGGTTGTACTTAGTAAAACAAGAAAATTACAGTATACTAACAGAGTAAACTTGTCCGTATTCACTGTTCATCTTGCGGAGACATTATAGACACATCTTTGCAGTCTTTTACCCTTTTCATTAAATAAACTCTAGCAGACATAAAAATATTATAGCTTTTGAAATTAGGTATTACAATGCTAATTCATAACAAAGACGATATCGAATTCGTCACTGAATTCCCATGTTTTTTGGGACACCCTGTACCTTAAATTCCCCCTATCATTCATATCCTTACTATCTCTCCTTTCCTTCCTATCCGTCCTAACCTTCCTATCCCTACTATTCTTCCTATCCCTCCTATCCTTCTTACCTTTTCTATTCTTCATATCTCTTCTATGAGTTAAGTTCCTACAATCCTTCCTATCTATCTAATCCAGGCTAATTTGTCTTGAAATTCTGTTTTTTAGATATTAAGCTGAAAGATAGAGGAGAGGGGGAAGGGGATATGAGCGGACCCAATCTACACTAAAGAGGAACTGAGAGTAAAAATATGTCAGTACATAAACACAGTGTATCATTCAATAGGAAATTGCAAAACATTTTATTTTATGGGATCATATTTGATGGAAGGTGAAAGGTATTTGATTGGTAGCCATTGATTAGATTAAAGAGCTGTATACATGGAGATATGTTGTATTAAATATACATATACTAAAGCATAAAATACATATCACATTTTTTTGTCTGTCTCTTTCTTTCTTGCTCCTTCAAAACCAAACCAAACTTGATCAAATTGAGCTCTGCAAGCTTTGAAGTAATGCTAGCTCTAGAACTTGTTAATGTTGAATTTACAATTGTACGTTTCAATACAACAAAGTTCATATGCCGCGCAGTCTAAACCAAACTAGAAATGTACACGTATGATCCCCACTCCAATAATGTTCGTGAAAGGACCTAAATTCTAACCGAACGTAAACAAACTATACAAATATCTAAGAAAATATTCCGCCTCATCTCCGGTCGACTCCAGTACATAACTTTAATTGTTAATATAAAGGAGAAAAAAATTAAATCCTATAAGTTTAGAAAAATTACTTTTTTCCCATATCCTAATGGTTTTGATTTGCAATTTTTTACATACTTTATACAATTAATTGTTTACTAATGGTATATAGTGGTTCATTAGGATAAAAAACTCAAAGTCAAACACATGTAAATACATGGATTTTAAGATGCTACGCGTCCCCTTCTGTGCTTTTTTCTTCTTTTAACTTTTCAAATATTACTTGAAGATAACACCATTTTTTTAAATTAACAATTTTCAATTTCTATTTTACATTAATCTATATTTACCTTCAAAAACCTTCGTTTGGTGATGCGAGGTCCCACAAGAAATTGAACGTAATATGTCTGTTAACACTATTCCTGCTGGGGTCAATTTGACCCCCCCTGTAGTTTTTTTTACATAACTCAAAAAGTATTGGTCTGAGGCTGTTGAAATTTTCTGACTTTTCCTACATACCCATCGATCAATTTCTATATTGTTTAGGGTTTTCTTTCAGCGTAATGCAGAGCTGGTAAAATGTAATTCTGAAATATGTGTTTGAAATTTGTCCGTCTTATCAAATTTACTCAGAACCAAAATTTGATAAAATTGCCTCCATCGTTCAACGGTTATCATTTATCTAAAACTTCCCCCATATATATTCTAAATTTCATTACGGGAAATACAGTAGTACCCCAAAACACTGGGTTTATGGAAGCCTACATTTAGACGTAAATTTTGATTTTCAAGGTGCCGAGTGCTGAGGCTAGGATGGACAATGGGGCAGAGCACTGCGGCTAGAACAGTATTGGGGGCCGAGCACTGAGGCTAGGGCAGACTTCTGAAGTTGCCGCTTGAGCTATTGCATTTTTGGTAAGTTTCCCTTGGGAAGTTGCCACATGGGGGCCTTTAGGAAAGTAACTAAAATCGTTTTAGCAGTCCAGTGAACATGTGCAATATTAAAAACCAATGTCACTTAAAAAGTATTTTAAATTACTGGTAAAACTATTTTCATTGTTATCATATCAAAATAAACTTGTCGTCTTCGTATTTCACAGTTTTTGGGCCTCACCGTAAAGAAAAGAAGACATTATTTGCAAAAAATAGAACAATGCAAAAACTAAGAAGAAAAAAACAGTTTTTATGTAATTGCGTGATACAATATAAATATTTACTTTAATGCTCACCCAGGAGATTAATGGTTACCTTGTTTTTGCACTTCCGACCAAAGCTACTACACGAAAAAGGTTCCGTTTAGTTTTACAAATCTATAATTATCCGTATCCTCTTCAAGAATATTATATATGCAATGTATTAAACATATAATATTTATGTACACGCAACTTTGCGTATGTTTAGTTTCACAATTCTGTCATAGTTTATTTCATGCAAAAGGAGATGGTTGATGGTTAACAACAAAGAATAATAAGTTAATGACTACCTGCAAAACTAAGCTATATTACACAAATTTTAAAGCTATCACCTTAAAACTTCTGAATCTTTAATACTTAAAGAAGGAATGAGCCACTGATCTCATATCATTATGTTTTAATAAGTCTTAATTTGATGTTATCTCTAGATAAAACTAGCTTATAACAAAACATAAATCACAAAATAGTTCTATTATATATTTATAAGGAGAGGGGGAAATGGATTATAAAATCCAGAATTGAGTTTCCCAACCTAATATTAATGACTTTAGACACCCCACATGGACCTATTACAAAGTTTTTGAAAAAATGCCCGAAAAATGCGGGAAAAATGAGGGGGAAAATTATTTTTCCCCCCTCTGGTGTTTGATTCAAAAACTAGATCGCAATTCAGGTCTGCATGCAAAAAATCAGAGAGAAATTCTAGTAATAAAGTCAGAAGGCTTCTTTGGCCTTTAGGAGGGGGAAAATGCGGGAAAGGGGGGGGAAATGGTATAAGGAGAGGGGAAAATGCATTATAGAATCCAGAATTGAGTTTCCCAACCCAATATTAATGACTTTAGACACCTCACATGGACCTATCACAAAGTTTTTGAAAAAATGCCCCAAAAATGCGGGAAAAATGAGGGGGAAAATTCTTTGTGTGGAAATGTGGACATTCCCCTTTTGATTATTCTTAAACCTTCCCTGGGGTCACGTGAGGTCTCACAAAAAATTTGGGCCCGATCGGTTCAGCCGTTTTGACGTTTATTGGATACAAACAAACAGACAAACAGATAGACAAGCCAAATTTAAATATAGATTTTTCAAACTATGAATTCGGTTAACCAAATAATTTCATTATGTAATGTCAAAAGTTTACACCATCAGGTGATTGCAAATATATAAGGATTGGGAAAATTTGAGGCAAAAACTCAATTCCTTTAAGTTCCACACTTGTTCCAAGCATGTCTTGTACACAGATTTAACTTTTTTAAAAATTTAAAATTTGCATTTACGATAAATGTCTTAACGAAAGTAAGGGCTATAAGCTGATTGACTGTGAGCCAGTATACAGCTAACTAAAGACCATGTATTTTCTTTGTCTGAATTAACGTCTATGTTTAAAAAATCCCGACAAAAAGTTTATAGATTTAGTTCTTATTATATTTCTTGCTTAATCAAATACTACTACAGTATTATATGCGTTATGTAAGGGAAGGGATGGAGTGCATTTATGAGCCCCGTAAAATGAGCCTCCTGATTTGCAGAATGGCCTCCTAGCCAATAAAAATTGTCTTCGAGTCTCATGCTACGTCTAACAGGCTCCCCAACTCTGTCTCAAGTCCAGCATTTTAATGTTAGGTACTTTCCCAAAGGCCTTTCCTGAAGCAGCAACTTCCCAAGGGGTATTTTCCTAAGTGACAACTTCCCAAATGTGCAATTTCCCAAGCGGCAACATCTCAAATGTTCATTTTCCCAAATGACAATTTCCCAAGTGGCAACTTCCCCAAGAAGGAAAAACGACATTTTCCCCATGACGGAAGTATTATATGAACATTTAAGTTTTACATTTTTTAAAGAATTTCCCAGCTTTTTTAAAGAAAATACGCAACTTTAAAAAAAAAAATTTCAGTTTCTCTAAAATAGTTAAGGTCAGAACATGTTGGCGGCCTACACCCATTCTTCAAAGGATAAAAATGTATTAGATGATCCTTATTATTATTTAAGGTCAGGTTAAGCCTTCTGAGCGGCAACTACATAAATGTACATTTTCCAAGTAACTTTTTCCTTAAATAATTTACTAGATTTTATTTAAGACAAGAAATAGTTGCAGCGCTCGGCCCCTATCCCATCCTATCTGCAGCGCTCGGCCCCCATTGTAGCCTGCGGCGCCTCAGACGCCTAATCTAACATAATGTAATATATTTTCTTTAAAACATGTGCTCAAGTTTAGGAATTTGTGAAATTTAGAAAGACAAAATAAGAAGTCTTAATCTCAATAAAAGTAGACTTTTTAACACAAATTGTTTATGTCCATTAAAAACATGATGAACATGTTGAGATTTTTCAAAAAAAAGAGTTTTTTTGTGGATGTAAAAATAATTGAGATTTTTCAAAAAAAAGAGTTTTTTTGTGGATGTAAAAGCCAAATAATTGTTTTAGGATATCGAATTCATGGAGGTAAGACAGAGTTGGGGAGCCTCTCAAACGTAGCATGAGATTCTGAGTCGATTTTGATTGGCCAGGAGGCCATTCTGCGAATAAGGAGGCTCGGAGGTCTGTTAGGGGGCTTATGGATGTTCTGCACCACCTCCCTCGTTATATATGGAAGGGTCAAAAACCTGGAAATGAAATTATGGCTTTGCGTTATAAAAAATTGAAATGTTTAATTAAATTCAACTAAACAATTATTGATTACCTATTTGAAAAGTACATTGACTGTAGAGCCATTGACGGCCATATTTGTTTTGCTCTCATGTGCCTAGGGATTGAGAAACATGAGTGTATATATATTTATATGGATAAACAAAAATACAAGACATCCATGCGTACAGCGTAGAAACAAGTTGTATTTATATCTCCGGCCTCGGAAGGAAAGGACAAGTGAGGCCACTGACCTCGGATTGGTGAGGGGGAGGTNATCTAGAGGAAGAGGCCTAGAAGAGAGGGGATGGGGTAATCTCACACCGGAAAACGAGGAGGGGGGGATTGGGAAGGGGGGTACGAATAAGAAGGCAGCGTCATGTTACTAAGCCAAGTTTTTGGCGCAGATTACACACTTTAAGGAAAACACATGGCTAATATCTGTATCTATTAGAAAAATTCGATATATCCGAAATTTGATAATTGATAGATGATAATTGATACTTGATGAGTGATATATGATAGTGGATACATTAAATAATGAGAATTAATGATGTATTAGAATTTATTCATGAGAATTGCTCCACAAAATATGATACAATAAAATACGTGATGCATAGGATTCATGATAAATGATACATGATGATTAATACATGAGAAATTATTCATGGAAATTGATACGAAAGGATTGTTTGTTGCATGATATAATTGATACATGAGAATCGATACATAAATTTAGATACATGAGAATTTATACAAGCAAATAGTTACAAAAAATATGAAATAAAACAAGGTTAGAAGTTGAAACCATTTCACTATTTTAAAAAGGGAATACATTAGATTCAAATCAGACAGTATCTAGATATTTATATATACAATATTTAACTTTTATCCAAGGATATAGAGATAACATAACTTTTACTTTCACATCTCTGCACGTCTGTACGCTTATTTTTGAGGAGGGTTTAAAATAGAAGTTTTAACCGTTTCAAACTGAATTGGAAATAACTTTCGTTTTGACAAACTTTGAGTTCAAATTACTTTTGATTTACTTTTCTAAAATTTCCATTGCAGTTCTTATTTATAAAGCGTCGTGAATTAATTAGTTAACCTCGTCTGCAACACATTTTGTCTATGATCTGATGGGTGGTCTATTCGTCTATTCTTGTCTTGTCTATTGTTCTCAATGGGACATATTTAAATGGATTGGTCTGTTTTCCATAAACACATATGGATCAAGGAAAACCAGCGGATATTCCAGACTTGTAGATAGACAGATAGCTAGATAGTTGGATAGACAGATATTTGGATGGATAGAAAGATGGATGAATAGATAGAGGGATAGTTGAATAGATATAGATAAATATATGGGAAGATAAATAGATATATACATATATATATATATATATCTTTATATTTATCTATATATATAGATAGATAAATAGATAGATAGATTTACAGATTAGCCAAAAGAAATAATGAAATAAATTGATGTTTTTGTTTTTATATTTTAAACAATGAAGCAACAAAAAACGTTGTGTTTGCGGTTTTACTAGTTTCAATAATCCGGGCAAATTCAAATATGGATTTGAAACCTTCCATTTTTTTAACTTTTGTTTATGATTTTTAAAATTTTTAACTTTTTGTCAGGGCTTCATGATTTATATAAAAAGAAATGAGTATGACTTAGATTTGTTTTTTTAAAGCTAAATTATTAAAAAAAAATAATATGCTAAAAATTTTCTTTATTTATAAAATGATTTGAGTTCGTTGGCTTTTGTCTGGATAGCTTTGCAATTCAAGAAATTGAACCTGTTTTTTGTCAAATCAATCCTTTTTTAACTAGTTCTTTCAAACTCCGTGTTTTGGTAATTAAAGTTTTTTTTGATAATATGTGAAGCACTCTGTCTCGTGATTTGAATCTATCAACTATTAAAGCGGAGTTTGGCCTAATTAAATTTATAATTTTCAATAGAAAGAGACATATTGAAGTATGGAATTTTGTTTTGTAACTTGCATATTTTTATTCAACTACAAAGCATGAGATATTTCAAATAAGCAATCACAATTTACTATGCAGTTTTGACCCGCCTAACCAGGGTAGGTTGTTTTGAGTGGTTGGCCCGAAGTTAATTAACGATACTGAATATAATTGGTTACACATATCAAGATATGTTTTTGGATAGGTTAGGAGTTGATTGAAAGGAAGGAGATTGTCAGGTGATCTGTGGCAGGGTGAGATCAGAGGGATTTTTATGTAGAGATTAAAATATAGGGTGTTAATGATGGTAGTTACAGAAACAAAAATAAGCTAGTAAAGTTTCAGTTATTTTAGTTTTTTTTTATATAATTTTACAACTGTATTAACATTATTTGATTTCCTAGTACAGACAAATTAAAAAAAAAATTGAAAAAAATGTTAAATCTTCAATGTTCATGTTGGTGAGCTTGAACAATGAACATTTCTTTTAATTAAGAACTTTACATGAAAAAAATTTATTCAATTAATGACTTCTCAAAAATTACACTGAAACATAATTTTAAATCTATAAACTAAAGCTTTAGTAAGATATTAGCACAGACCACAAAAATGCTTCTTAAAACAAAAAAAATAGGTAGCTCACTCAAATCACCCGTTCATAATTTTGAACAGTTGCTTAAAATTTGGTTTTCGTTAAATTAAATGTTTGAAAAAAAATACAAAAAGGTGAGTATTTTAATTTTACGTGGTTAACGAGTAATAACATTTGATGGTAATCAATGTTGAATCAATGTTGAACCAATGTTGAACCAATGTTGAACCAATGTTGAACCAATGTTGAATCAATGTTGAATCAATGTTGAACCAATGTTGAACCAATGTTGAACCAATGTTGAACCAATGTTGAACCAATGTTGAACCAATGTTGAACCAATGTTGAACCAATGTTGAACCAATGTAGATGTACTCGTATATAATGTGTTGACTAACATGTCCCAAAGTAAAGTATAATGTACTTTGTTCCGGAAAAGCTAAATAATATATAACTTGAGCCCAACATTCTATGACAAGTAAATGTAAATTGACACATAAATGTACTTTACACAATAAAGATAGACGTAATCTAATTTAAATTATGTGTACACCTACAGTACATCCTACATAGTACACACATTCAATTGAGAAATGGATTGAATATACGGAATATTCTTTATTTATATTTATTAAAGTTTATTCTGTTTTAATTTAAGACGAAACTCATGCATTTTTTATTGAATAAGTCGCCAAACCCCCCCCCCCTCCCCTCCCGCACCCTCTCCTCCATTCATCTTCTTTTATTCAGTTGAACAGGTATACCTGTTAAAAAAACTTTTAAATTTAAAAAATAAGTTTTCCTTTTTTTATTTTCAAGTTAATTAATAATGGCACTTTTATGTAAATATCTATGCAGCGGAAGCTAATAGTTAGTCTACTTTATTATAAAGTCTTTGTTAAAAAGTCATCTTTTGCATGTGGCATAAAAGGCGTTACAAGAGGTTTAATGTTTACTGGCACCCCTTGTATATTGTATAAGTTGGTATAAATGGTATATGTTATGTTTAAGCACAATAAAAATAAGCTGTAGTTGGTATGGAATATATTATATTTATTCCATTATTTATCCATCAAGTATTAATATCCCTACCAGACCAACAAAAAATATAAACTGTTTACTGTATTTGATCAAGCACACATTGTATACTGTTCACACACAGGGACGTATCCAGGAATTAGTTTAGGTGGGGCTTTGATCAAATTCAAGAAGTTGGGAGTGGAGGATACTGCGCTCGGATTGGGGCTAAACCCCTTAGAAATTAAACTTTTTACTTCTCCAGAAGGAGTGCGGGCGAAAGAGAAGCTCCTGGCTCTGAATGCGCCAAGCCACCTGAACTAACCAGGAGTAGATGTATTTTTTTAAAATATCAATTCCTTCCTGTGTTGGTCGGAAATTCAACTACTCCCTAAACTTGTAGATTTGTCTCTTCCCTCCCCCACCATCCCCCTTCAAGCTCCTACAGCATATTTTGTGGATTGATGACCTAGTTTAAGTAATATTCATTCTTCTCAATCTACCTGCACTGCCTGGAATTGTTGCAGTATTAGGTTTCTATGCAATTTCAACATTCCATATGCATATTCCCCACCCCCTTGCACCTGAATTCCCCCTCTTTCACCAGAAAAATACTTTTCCCTTCCATCCAAAACATTCCAACTCTATGGTAGGGGAAAACACGTACTGCAAGGCTAAAAATAGCATTAAAGTGCAGTGTGTACTGTGTTCTACATATCATTACACACCAGAAAACCAGGGAAAAAATGTGTATAATAATTTCCTGGTGGAATATAATTACAAAGTAAGTGCTGCATTCCGGTCATATTCCTTTCAGAAACTGTAGTAAACCTTTTTTGTGAACAAGGTTATGGGGATAATAGTATAACATAAATCCCTATTTCATTTATATCTTTGTAACCCGTAAATATACGTTATTTTGTTCCTTGGCCCTATGCTGCGGTCAACTTATTTACCTGTACCTTTTTATATCTAAATATAGACAGTTAAACACAGACTCTTTTTATTTACGGTTCGTGTATACCTGTATAGGTAGAGAGGATAGAGTTTGTGATAGATCGAAGCAGTATATTTAAGCTGATAAAGTTTAGAGCGGAGTTAGGCATTTTTCTACAATAGGTTACTCGTGCATTTTTCTGCGTTCACAGATGTACAATTGTTTTATACATATTGTGTATTGTTTAGAATATTGTTATTTTATCTGCAGATTTAATACATACATTTTGAAAAGTACTTGACAAATTAAATGTTAAAATATTAAATTTGTTTAAACATTTTTTGGCATTTTTTAGACCTTACTAGCATCCTAGGTATTTTTTTTAACCCTATCTCTGCTGGGGTACTTGAAAACCAGGATATGCTGGGGGGGGGGGG
>NW_019396104.1:69550-104346 GCF_000591075.1 Eurytemora carolleeae | reverse complement strand
CCCCCCAGCAGGAATAGGGTTAATGAGCTAGCTCTGAACTATTGGGCATTGATCATGTAAATTTTTCAAGATGGGGGACGCTAGATATATTCAGACCCTCAGCCTTTTTAGGGTTAAAAGTAAATAGTTTTACTTCGACTTGACATTGTTCACACCCAATACGGTCTCTCCACGACGTTTAGTATCCTGGGAGGGTGGGTTAATCCTATACAAAGTTTGATATTTTTGATGCTAGGAAGGTTTTAAAAACTTAAATGCCTCCCCTTTATATTGCACACCTGTTGGTGTACACCTTTGATATTTCAGATTTAAGCTATGAGATCTGACAGAATTCAGAGTTTGTAATACAAAAATGTATTTGCAACGTGCAATTAAAATACATTGCAAGAATTAGTTCATTTATGTGATTTGTACAATATTTCACTAGTGCATACATCTGCGCACTTCCGTATGCCGAGTCCATTAGCGCCTGAACCAATAGAAATAGTATGGTGATAACATCTATCTTTCTATCTATATCATTCACCAATCAGAGTTATGAATCCTTCAATCGGCGCTATCAATAAATGGAAATATTTACTTCTACTGAAACTATAGTGTGCGGTACTAGTCCATACTCAGCAGTAATCTGAGATAATATGGATAGAAACAATTAAACAACTGCAGGGACCCATTGATTAAAAAAGTCTTTATTCTATCTATAAAAATACAAATATTTAAGTTTTCCAGCGTTGCGGTTGTTCTTGTGTGATTACGGAATATCAGCGTCGCTGTTGTTCTTGTGTGATTACGGAATATCAGCGTCGCGGTTGTTCTTGTGTGATTACGGAATATCAGCGTCGCGGTTGCTCTTGTGTGTTTACGGAATATCAGCGTCGCGGTTGTTTTTGTTTGATTACGGAATATCAACGTCGCGGTTGTTCTTGTGTGATTACGGAATATCAGCATCGCGGTTGTTCTTGTGTGTTTACGGAATATCAGCGTAGCGGTTGTTTTTGTTTGATTACGGAATATCAGCGTCGCGGTTGTTCTTGTGTGATTACGGAATGTCAGCGTCGCGGTTGTTCTTGTTTGATTACGGAATATGAATGAATCTGAAAGTATTGAAGTTAAACTCCACAGTCCACACGGTTACACGGTTATATAACCGTATTTTGAAAGTTTTTATTCATTTAATTTGATCATGCAATCGTAAATATTCAAATGTTGAAGGTAGATTTTTTGTGAGTCCCACATTTATTCTAATTGTAATCAGGAAAAGCTAAATGTTCTGATTTCTTCGGCGATTTGTGATCGCATTTTTAAAACACACGATGTACAAAAACACAAAAAAAATCTGTAATAACTTACTGCAGAAAAGTTTTACAAAAATTTGATATATTTTAAACTTTTTCCTCTTATTCAGCCTCACCTTCATTAAATGGGCTGTAGTTTTTTTTTCAATGTAACTTTCGTGTAATTTGTTGATCTTCATCTATGCTAAATTACACTTCTACGGCAAGACCGAAGATGCTTGAAAATTGAGGAATTTACGTTCAAGATGGGGGGAAAGGGAAATGGGGATATTCTTGGAAGATTGGGGGAATTTTATGTCAATTATCGTAACTTGAAATTTCCAAATTTACAAACTTATCTCTGCGTCATAGGCGGAATATTAAAAATTTTTTTAATTAACTGAAAACTTTTAATTGAAATCCAACGATATTCGGCAAACTTTTTAAAATATTACTGTACAATTTGTTTTTTACGCGCCAGTCAAAGGTGTTTAAAAATATTGAGACTGATTACCGGGTTAAGGGGTATAAAAAATATTTCTGTGATGCGCAGGTAAACAACATTCTTTGAATTCCAGGCATACCGGGGCTCTGCGTTAATTATTCCATATTAATACATAGATACTCACCAAATATTCACTTACTCAAAAGTGAAATGATATTTACCATTCAAAATAAAAAATATCAAAAAACATCTCTTTTTTTGGTCAGGGTTTAACACATTTCCTTCCTACTGAAGGGGGCAAAGGTTTAAAACCTTTTATATTTTTTCTTTGCTGTATGTTCTTCAAAAAAATATTTACTTTTCTGAAGTAGGAATAAAGGAATAAAGGAATAAAGGAATAAAGGATGGAACTTAAATAAAAAATTTACTTAAACGACTATTTAACCCGATAATAATTAGTTCTGGAGGTAAATGCTTCTTGCTTAGTATTTAATGTATCACAATCTAATGTTTCCTAAAATACTTTTATTACTTGTTAATTACATTAAACTTTAACATTTTTTAGAAAAAAAAACAATCTGATTTAATTGTAGAAATTAATGTCTATTTGAAACCGCCACATATTAGTTAGCAAAATCAGAGGTAAATATATTTGTTATCTCCTGATTATAATCCTCTTTTTGACATTTTTTTTTGCTATAAAACTTCATTATTTTTACCAAAAAGTCCAAAAACTCTCTTAACATAATAAAAAGAAAACATATAATTAAATTTTAGGACTTTTTAAAACAGAACATACAAAAACAAAAATATTTTTACAGGAAAGGGTTAGTTTCAAGTTTTTCAGAGTTTTTTACTGAAAAGTCCAAGTGCCTAAAGTTGCCCGTGGAATATTAAAAAAAACACTTTAGAAACAAAATTTTAGAATTTTGAAAAAATTCGATTTAAAAATATTTTTTCTAGCCTACGTTGCCTTCTGGGATACCCAGAGGTTACCTTAAAAAAATCATCCAATTTGGTTCAGCAGTTTCGCCAGCTGTAGCTAACATATATATACTATTTAGAGCGAAAATTTTATACTTTATCCTTTTTATTCCTACTTATTTTCATGGTCTGTTTACATAAGCCTGGTATACAGTGCCGTATGTAAAGAAGATTTATTTCTCGGGAACAACCCCTTTAAATCATAAAGATTAATCATTCTCCATTCTCCACCGCCAACTCATGGTGCAATTTATATATAGAGCGGGGGTTTACTAACAGATGTCTAATTAGGACGTTTCCGCCATCACAAAGCATTCAGATATTTTTTATTTGTTTTGAAATATCGGAAAATTAAAGTATTAGAAATTCTAAAGTTTAAATTGTCATTCATTGTGGGAAGAAATAGACACCATTGAGAGCAGTTATTCAACCTTAAAATTATAATGAATAATATTAGGTTGTCTTTAATGCCTTCACTTTTGTGGGTAACTCTGCATGTCTTGGTATTAATAATAGCAATAAGATCTTTTAATGCAGCGCTCCTAATGTTCTCTATAGCTGTATACAATAGTATTCCCAAGCAGTTGTTGCGTAGTTTCTTGTTTCTACGTTGATATAAACGCAGGTTTGCGCCTGTTTACGCGCGTATGACGCGCACAGGAAGCAACTTTCACACAGATTTTCGTCTAGGTTTATTATATAGGTCATACTGGAGATTCTTTGCTATAACCTACCTACCTACTCACAAACCTATAGGTCGACATAACAACAACATAAGTTTGTATTGATGTACAGAGTTACCCACAAAGAATGAGACTTTAACGACGGCCTTAAACTCTTTAAAATTGTCTTAAGGATGAACCAGGGTTTAGTGTTAAAATATGGTTTTCTAATATTGAATGAAGTGAAGTGAAAGAAAGAAACAATGTGGGAAACCCTGCACTTTATCTTCTAGCGTATATCTCAGGGGCGTAGTGGGGGGGGGCGGTACCCCTGTTCACCCCCTAAACATGCACCCCCTACGCCCCCCTAGAGCCAGAGGCAGGCTCTGATATATTAAACTTACATATATACAAATTTTTTTCTTTTCTTGTCAATTGAAAATGTCACAATTTGTCCATTTTATGATGATTTCTCGAATTCTTTCTTCTACCTTAATCTTATTTACAATTTTTTTTTCGCGGGGGTTCATTTAAAATCCATTTAAGTCTTTCAGAGCAAGATGTTTAACGAGTTTTATTAAGCTTTAAATAATACTCTCTCCAGTTTAATCTAGTCATAATATGATTGATATTGAAATGATTTATGATGTTTGATATACTCAAAAAAATTAAAAATATTTTTAAAAGTATATTTTATAATGGTATGATTGCAGCTTATTATGGTCAGATGACTAATAGTCAGGTAGATTAATAGACATTTTAAGCTTTATTTTTTTTTCTAGATGCGTGTTTTTTTGGGGGGTGCAGTGCACCAACCGTTAGGGGGGTGAACAAAAAAAAGTTCACCTCCCTAGACTATACCTCCACTACGCCTCTGATTATCTACCTACCGCTTGGTGATGGTGATGAACCAAACCTTTGTAGAGTAAAAAAGTAGATGTTAGCTCCACATTTATTGAAAATATATTTCGGTCTGGTCAGTTCTAACGATAACATAACCATCAAAATCGATAAAAAAAAATCGAACTATGAATTCTGCCAGATCAAATAGTTAAAGTTTTACATCTTACAAAAGGATCAGGTTGCAAATATTTAGGAATTAGAAGAATAAAAGATTGAGGTAAGTGTCTAATTCCTTTACAATCCTTGTTTGATGTTTTTTTTACAGTAAAGTCTTTTTTATATAAAACATCAATTTTATCCTAATTGCCAAATACAAAACAATTAAATGGGATCTGGATGCAGTATGTATTGCAATTGGAATACAAATATTTTTAAAGCAGGCATGTGAGACTCAAATAAAAGGTAATGAATGATCATCAAAAAAACATCAAGCTTTTATTTTCTTATCTTCGGCAATAAATACAATGATGATTAAACTAACATATAAGAAAATACGAAATACGGCTGTAATACACCGCGCATTTAAGATAAAAAATTTGCAGCATTTTTCTCAGTCATAGATGCAAAAAAAACATTTAATTCAGATTAATCATTGGGATTGAAAATGTTTTTTGCATTTAAAACATGCCATATGTAAACCCATATATGTAAACTAAAAACGGTTTTAAATGTATTTTCCTGATTGAGTAAAGTAAAGATGGAGAATATAGGGCCCCGAGGGAAAACACAGGGAAGGAGACGAGGGGTGGGGGGTGATACCGTGACAGAAGTTATACTTTGACATGTAGGAAGGGGAGGGGTTGGAGGATATTTGAGGGGAGAGGAGGAGAGGGGAGGAGGGAGAAGGTTTAGGTAACAGGTGGAATGACCCACTTAGGAGAACAGGGTTTCATTTATCAATTTAAGAAAAGGGGTAAACATACACACTGAAGTTTGAGATTAAATAAAAAAATTTATAACCGAAATTCTGCATGAATCTCTGAACCTGCACATGTTCCTATGTTACACTGGGATATAGGATTGGAATTAGGAATACACCTGTTGTCAAAAATTCTCGATTACGTCACAGATATTAAATGTACAGTCCATCCTCTGTATGCTCAACGTGTACATTTTTAGACTGTGCACCATGTGTCCCAAATTCCCAAAACAGTTGAGAGATTAAATGTTAACATAAAAGTAAAAGTCTATCACTCTAAATATAGTAATGATAGTAAAGTATTAAAACCCCGACTTAATCCAAATTTAAAATTCATTTAAACCCCTTATTTTCTTATTAAACTTTTCATATATTGGCATGGTCACATTGATAAAACTAAACTTATCTGTACAACCAAGTTATTTAGAAATGATTTGCATGTTCTAATAACCTAGTTTGTCTAAACTGTTTTTTTTGCAAAAATGTACTTCTCTGTGAATAAGGAAAGTTTTGAGAACTGCTTGATGGAGAAAGATGTGTATCGAAAATTGATAAATCCATTCAATAGAGTGAAGATAAACTATTAAAAGTTCTTACATATTGAATATGAGATTAAGTAATCACTTTTAATACTTTTCAAAAGATAAAAACTTTTAAACAAGGTTATGAACATTATATATTAACTTATATACTTCGAATTTATGCACAAGGGAAAAAGGGTCAGTGACTTGAATTTAGTTGATCTTGTGAAGTTTAAAAAATATTATTCATTATTTCTTTTTAAACTTTTTATTGTAAAGCTTTTAAATTTGTGGACAATGCTTGTCGGCTTTTGCTTTTATTTAAAAATGTTGTGGTTGAATAAATGTATGTTTACTAATTTAATTGAATAAAGAGAAACTTGAAGGTCAGGAGAAAATATTTCCAGGGTTAGACTCAAGGTTTCAGGTTGCTCAGGGTCCCCTTTACCATACACACATCCTTGCAGTATCTGGTACTCGGGACACCAAGGAAAGGGTTCTTCAGTATTCTATCCTTGGCATCCAATAGAGCCCAGGGAAAATATCTTTGCAAGTTGTGTTGGCGGATGATTATCTTTCCCTGGTGTTTTCATTTAATATAAACTTATCTTTAAAATGATTTCTATCCCGTAAATTTTTTTTTGTTTAATGTCCGATCATAACTCAGGAACCCCTTCATTTTAATAGGTACAACCATTATAATGTTCTTAGCTTGGTTTAACAATTATTAGTGGAGTGGATTGACTTTTACAACGAAAGATTAGTTTCCAGGGAAATCTGGGTTTATTTAGTTGAACTGAAGGAATGTTTTAAGCTCGGTTTAAACATTTTAATTTGAGTGAATGGAGTTTTTTACATAAGGGTTAGTTTCAAGACAATACCAGATTACCAGTGCAGAGGTCGGACATAATAAATAGTAAGAAGTGCTTGATCTACGTAAAGATGGTTCAACTGGTTCGCTTTTTGATGAACCCAATCTCAAGTCTGCTGTTTTACAGACATTTTTATTGATCGATCTATCTATTTATTTATATATCAATCTATCTATCAATTTACCTTTATTTTCATCTATACATGTCTATCCATCTACTCAAGTCTATCTATCTATTTGTATATCTGTGTCCTTCAATCTCATGTATATACGTATCATCTCTCTTGTGCATCTACACTTTCCCCTGTATTCGGCTCCCCCAACCTATTAACTCTCAAGATGAGCCTACACCTTGGCTGGAGCTGCTGATTACTGGTTCAGATGCTGGGAATGGTGCAGCGGATCTATCCATCTATCTTTCCTTGCGTTAAACTCCAAGGCAGTGCGCAGGTAAAGAATGTGAAAGGAATGCAAGGGTTACAGGAAATTTGGGAAACTGTTTATCTATCTATCTACATAGCTATCTGTTAATCCATCTATCGTCTAGCTATCCATCTATCTGCAGACTTGATACAAGTTTATATGACCTATAAATACCTTTGCCAAAATTTGATTCAAGAAAAGGTTTTAGATTGGTAAAGGTTAGCTGGAGGAAACATGAACAATGTTGAGCTTTTAATAAAATAAATGTTGTTTGATAATTTCCGATATCGCAAATTTGACTTTTGGCCATACGTTTTCGACAAACTGTCATTTACAACGTTTAAAATGACTAAATGCAAGGAATGGCTAAAACATGTCTTAAATCAGTCCTTACTTCTGTTACCTAACGTTGAGAGAGAAAAAATAAATGATACAAAAAGTTGTTCATCTGGCATTTATTTACTAAAATGTTTATGTAAATGTAAGGTTTTTTAAAACTAAATATGTTTCAGGAAAAATTTAATTTATTTTGATGTATATAATGTCAAATTCTGTCCTTTTCGTGATACTTGAAATACCAAATAACCATACATGTGTATACAATGCTTTTTTCCTGTTTATTGAATTAATAGAAAGTCACAAACAATCCATTAGAAAATAAATTCGAATACATTGAATTATAAAAAATGTTAAAAGATTTCATCAAGAAAAAGTTTAAAGAAGGTCAATGATAAAACATTAAAATAAAACAGAAACCTGAATGAAGGCGTTTTGAATATTTATGTGTTTGTATTTCTTAACAGTTAACATAAATATTTCAAATACATAATAACAATAAAAATTTATTATTGTGTGAAACCTCACCAAAACTGTAACCAACTTCACCGGAACATAATACGGTATCTATTGTATTAAAAGAATTAGTTTAGTTTAACAGGGGGGGGGGGGGGGGGGGGAGGTAAGAGTATTACAAGATTTTATTTTATATTATTTTTCCTCATTCCTCATTCATGCAAATATAGATATCCGTATTCAATCTTTAAAATCATGCTTACAAAAGCTTTCCGAAATTATTAACTTCGAAATTATGAAAGCACAAAGTTTTGATTAATTAATAAGCTTATCATTCTTACACTCTTACACAAACATCTAACAGTATTTTGCTTATTACTCCGTTTAAACTGAAGCTAGAAGCAAGCAAGATTTTTTAATGTATATGTCTTGGGCTGTAAAAAAGTATAAACGAATTGGTGATGTAAACCCAAATGCCAAGGCGTCGCGACATTTTAAGGTCAAGGTTCAGAGTTGACTATCTCAGAGAGCCAGAAGCAGAAAGTCAAAAGTTCTGCGAAATTTCATGTGCGATTTGGGACATCGAAGCTTTTCCTTTTACGTACAATTATGATGATAGTAAATTTACTTACTTACATATATTAAACACAGTTTTGTTGTGATTGAAAACATTTTTACCAAGAATGTAATGCAAGGAAAGTTAATTGCGGTCGTGTATACTCTGCGTACACATTGAAACCAGTTCTCTTTGGGCGGAATTTGTAAACAAGAATAGATGCATCAGTGTTCGTTTAGTATCCGAGGAGGTTAAAAGCATTAAATTTTAATAATTTTGATAATTCACATAATAGTTTCCTATGACCAGAATATTTCATTGATTTTTTATGTGAAAGATGGATGCCATGTCAGGCTTTGACATCCGTCTTTTGTTTACATTACCACCCAGAGACAGTACTGTGCAGTACAAAAGATGTGTAAACTTCTGAAATAACTTTCCTTGCATTACATCCTTGATTGAGACAATTTACTTAACAGATTGACTCGAAATGAATATAAAGTAAACGTTTCTAAACGAGTTTATTCATTATTACAGATATATAAACTTTGTACAAACACAAAAAACCTTTTCAGTTTCCATATCTTTAAATGCATGTTTTTTTCTAGAATATTAATAATTTTTTGTTTTAATTTAAGTTATTATTTTAGTACAAAGAAAGTAATGATTTTATTTGACTTTGAACAGTAATTTTTGTAAACAAATCAGCAATGAACACACCTACTTTATACAGTATTTTTTTATATGTTTCATAAAATATTTTCTGAATACACCTATTTTGTACAGTCAATTAAGTGATACAAAATCTCTCTTTTTGTCCGAGAGTTTGTGCGGCATACATCTGTTAAACTTAAACGATTAAACATTGAACTGGGCAAATATTTTTATATTATTTAACTAAAATATCTAATAAATCATGAGAGACATTGTAACTTCAATAGATATCGCCCCACTATACGTCAAGGCCAGGTAAAACAAAAGTGAAGGGCTAACTTACTTAAATTTGTACGCATAATATCAGACAATACATAACATTATATGTAATAAAAGAAAAATTAATAGAATGGTTTATAAGGGCGCTAATCACTTTTTGTTAACACTTAATCATTTGAAATGTTTTCTTATTTTGAATGTTGCATATTGTTAAAGGATGTTTTACGTTTCAGTAAGAAGTCCAATGTTTGTCCTAAATCCTTTGATAATTTAACTAAACAAATATCAAAAAGTTAAATTTGTAATAAGCCATATCAAACTATCGAACGGAATTCAAAATAAAGAACATTTTATTCGATGTTATGACCAGAATTTTTTACAAATTTTTATATCTCCAACATTCTGTTCGTAATTTTTTCAAAACATTCCTAGTTTCGTAATTTCTAACAAAATATTCTAGTTTTGTAATTTCTAACAACTTATTCACAGTTTCATGATTGCTAACAAAACATTCTTAGTTACGTAACATCTACCAAAATATTCTCAGTTTCGTAATTTCTAACAAAATATTCTTAGTTTCGTAATTTCTACCAAAATATTCTTAGTTCCGTAATTTCTACCAAAATATTCTTAGCTTCGTAATTTCTAGCAAAATTTTCTTATTTCTCTGTAATAGTCCTTAATAAATAACATGGCATAAAAATGCACAATTTATGACGCATGTACTGGATATATTGTACAGAATAATGACGTAATCAGATTTAATTCCTATGAACCAAAAAAAGTTGATTTCTTGTCGCCTTTTTCTTTTCATTATGAAATGTTGCTAACAATTTTGTAGTTTGAAATTGAACTATTTCCAAAAAAAAGTCATTTTTAGAGAAATTTCGCAACAATTGAAAGTTATGAAAATTGTATTAACAGGAAGAACTAAAATAACAAGTTGTTTACGAGACACATTGTTTTCTTAAAATGAAAAGCTGCACGTTTTAATTTTATTTGAGCACCGTGCATCTTGCGTACACTTTATAAAATGCAACGTCAGACCAGGAACTATTATGGTTCATTCATTCATTCTCTGGTAAAATGTATGGGCTCATGTGACACTTGTTTATGGATTTAATTATGGTAGTTGAAGTAAAACGTCTCATACCGAATAACTTAGCGTCCATCCTAATTCAGAAAATTGCAACATACGACTTAGACCGTAAACAACTCAATTTAATTTCAAACAAATCATTCAGATATTACAACCTATAGTAATCGATTATCTTTCGCCACATTTATATATAGTTTATATTTTATAATACTTTTTAACTGATTTGTTTTGAATTTGATTATTTCTCTTGTCGCTTGCGCAACTATCTAAGAATGCGGCATTCACATTTTTCGAAATCAGTTAAAAACAATAAAACATAAAAAAATTCATTTAAAAATATTATAAAATATAAACTATATACAAATGTGGCAACAGATAATCTATGACTACAGGTTGTAATATCTGAATGATTTGTTTTGAATTAAATTGATTTTTTTAACAGTCTAAGTCGTATGTTGCAATTTTCTCAATTTGTGTGGACGCTAAGTTATTCGGTATGAGACGTCTTTAACAATTTTCTCCTTATAGACGCAACAGATAGAAGTAAGATTAGTAGCGATAAAAAGTGCTTTTTTATCGCATTAAATCTATACCCCCTTTCATTTTTTGCGAACTCTCCCTTTAAGATTAATGCTTAAACTCCTGGTTTTACCAAACTCGAGATTAGGTTAATACGCATTCGATATCCAAGAAAATAGTTTAAAATTCAACCAATCAGCGTGTTTATGTTAAGATGCGCTCTTTAACTTTTGAAAAACCGGTTTTTATTTTTAAAGATCGATTGAACGAACGTAAGTTTTGGATTAGTGTTTATTAAGACTAACGTTCAAAATGACTATAGTCCTCAAATGTGATAAAATATGTTCATATTAACATAATTAAGTTTACATTTGTTTAAATGCTCTAAACGCCCGCTTGTGAACAGCTGACTTTAGTTCAATCTGATATTAGTCCAATCGATATAGCATAATATCTGTAATTGTTATCAAAAGTAACTTTTGTACAGTAGGGGTGTCCAAAAAGAGAGGATTAAGAAGTGAATCATAAGTGTGTCAGTTCTGAACAAGGGTTATTCTAAACATATTTAATCTGTTTACCTAGATATCTTTAAGCATTGACACAGACAAAGAATATTAATCATCGATATTTTGTTTACAAGAATTGCTGAAGCCCACTGCCCCAGTTCTAAAAATGTCCATCACCTATCTACATCTAATTTCCCACACAAACTGTTGTTGTTAATGTTGTTGATGTAGTTTGAAAGTTTATCTTTTTGACCATTTTATGTTTGGAAAGATAGACATGCTGTTCTTTTCTTAAACTGCAAGCTTACACATATGTACATGAGTGTACACTGTGCATGTAGAGTGACAAGCCCCCCCCCCATGAGGTGGCTGTAAACTTCTGTCCCACCCCGAACTGTTCTAAAGATGTCTTTCTCAGCTATTAACACTTTACAAAAACTCTTCATTGCAACAAAATATGTAGTTTGAACTTTTTTGTCTTTCTGATCACATATTATTTTGAGCAAAATGTGGTGTCTCAAGTCTGTGTGTGTAATCAAATTGAAAATTTATATGAAGGGGGGGGGGTCCCCCTCCCCGCTTTATTCGGCCAAAGTTTGGATAGCAGCTGGTCTGAAAAAGGTAGTTTTACTAATTATAAAAAGAAATCAAAGTTAGATTGGAATTAATTAAAATTTGATAAGAAAAGAAATAAAGAAGTTTGTAGGGAGTGTTCGCGAAAAATTAAAGAAGTAAGCGAAAATAAGCGCTTTTGATAGATACTAATCTTACTTCTATCTGTTGCGTCTATAAGGAGAAAATTGTTAAAAACGACTCATACCGAAGAACGCTAAAAATTCGGAAAGTTTTTTTTTTTTAAATAATATTTCGCTGGCGCTGGATTTTTTAACATTCCAGGAAAATAAGAAAATGTCGTCTTCATTATCAAAAATCCTTGAAAAAAGAATAAATGTTTTTAAAAGTAACTCTCAGATCATGAAAAATAAAAAAAAAATATTAGAAAATATCAACTATATACGAAGGCGTCTAAAAATTATCGATTACTATTGTTTGTAATATCTAATTGATTTGTTTGGAATTAAATTGATTTGTTTACGATCTGAGTTGTATGTTGCAACTTTCTGAATTTGTATGGACGCTACTTTTTTAATTCGGTATGAGCTAGTCGTTTTTAACAATTTTCTCCTTATAGACACAATAGATAGAAGTAAGATTAGTAGCGATCAAAAGCGCTTATTTTTCGCCGTAAGCCTATACCCTTTTTCATTTTTCGCGAACACTCCCTTTAAATAAGTGAGGGGGGTATGCATCCTATTATGGACTTGTTACCAAAACCTTGATTTTCTATATTAATTTAAAAAAAGAAATTTAAAAAAATAGAAAATTAAAAAGTTAGTTTGATAATTTCGATTGTCTTGTTTATCATTTGAAACAAAAAGATTATGTAAGAACTTCGAAATAACGATAAATTTTATCGAAATTACACAGAATGATATGAATTTGAAAATGTTAGGTAGTATAAAAATACGAAGAAATTATGTTAAAAAATTTCTTGCGGTGTATTTGCAAAATTTATTAAAGCTTTCCCCTCGATACATTCTTTCATCAAAATAATCTTACTGATGAATTATTTACACTGTAAAAAGTTCCCCTTTACTTCTTCACCAAGTCAATTACTCAAAACTAAACATTAGTTTCAATATTTAGTTTAGATTATAGAACTGTATACAGACGCAAGGGGGCAACTTGTATATTTAGAGAGGGGGGGGAGGGGGTACATTTGTTCTATTTCTGTTATTTCAGAAAATTATGTCATTTTCACCATTTGTCTCTAGTTTTGAGATTTAACCTATTTACAACCTCTAGAGGGGGGGTTGTAGCCCATGAACCCCCTCCCTAAGGAGATTGGCTATAGGGTTGGGCAGCAACCGTTACCCCTCCCCCCCCCCCCTATCTCTCTGTATCCAACCTAATAATATTCGAAAATAGCTTGGGAACACAGCATTGTCTGGATGCTAAATATTCGTTATAAAATACACCCCCACTCAACTGAGAATTTTAAACCAAGCAAAGAACATAATCATGTTTCTACCGATTTCTTCAATTAAAATATTTATACTATTAATAACTAAAGTCGTATATCTCCGTTTATTTCAGTTTAGTACACTGAACAGTATACAATGTAAAGTACAATGTACTTGTACAGTATGAAAGATTAGTTCAGTATGTTCCGGTACATTTTAAAATACTCCAGTACGGCTTTTACAGATTTTTTTTCAATTTAGTATGCCTAAACATATTTCTATAAGTTTGAGTACATTTTAGTGTTTTTTGTAAGCATTACATACACATTTGGGTAATCTCTTCAAATTAGTTATTTTATTTGGATACATTTTAAAAGCTGAAATATAAAGTGTAAATTATTCCATTAATTTAAGAGACTGTAAGCGTAATTTCAAGTGACCCTCCATGTAAAAATGGCAATGCCCGATTTATAACGGTACCTTTGAAACCTTAAACTGATCAAAAAAGTGCAAGAAATCGTCGTTTTTCTGACTTTGAACCTGTTTCTTTCTGTGAATTTCTCTATTGCTTTTTAAAACATGAATACGCAAGTCCCTTTCGTAGAAAAACCCACAAAAGAAAATGAACATATTTTATCAGAAAAAAGCTTTCAAGGGTACCGTTGTAAATCGGCCATTACCATCTCTGGATGGAGGCTCATTACGCTTACTTACGCTTTTTAAGAGCATATTAGTCAGCATATTAGATCCCAAATTCTATATTTTTTGTCCTAAGTGGGGAAATACATGTATGGTGAATAATTACTGCCATTCTCGCTTCTTCTATCTAAAACTTTAGGCATACGGATTATTGTAGAACTTAAACTAGTGATTGAAATAAATAATGCATGACAATTTGCGCCCTCCTTGTTTAAACTTAATGGAAGGTTAATACCTTAACATAAACGTACTTTAGGAAAAAGTTTTTGTAACCCTTTTCCTGTTCCTTTAGAGTATTTACCCTAGAATTGAATTAAGAAGTATTTGTCTTGAAAGCTTTTGTTTCTTTCAGTCCTCACTGCCTAAATGCATACTTTTTACGGTGGCAAATGAAACCTCTGTTTGAACCGATTTCTGGAAGTTAAGATTTAAATTTTCGGTTTTTCACTTTATTTTCGGTTTTTTTGTAAATACACAGAAGGTAAATGGCATGGATCCAAGCCGACAAATTCATTTCATATTTTTTTTGTTTACATCTTAAGAGGCATAATTTCTTAACCTTTGCCCTTTTTAATACTAATCCTATTTCACTTTTGGAATTTAAAACAATGTGACCATACAGAGCTAAGGTAATGAAATCTATCATGATAACCTTGTCCTTTTTACCTATGTAGATTAGAAACTCTTGGTCATTTGGTAAAAACAGATTTCATTTAAATCTGAATGAATTGAATTTGATTGTATCTATACGTTTACAAAATATCTTGTGAAAGGTGAACATCCTCCCCCCCCCTCACCACACCGCCCAGGTGCTTCAATTGTTTTTGCTACCTAGAGAACACCTACCTTACTCACCTTACCTACCCCACCACTTTTTATACCAGGGTTATTCAACCTGGAGAGTGGATAGTGCACACCCTTCCCTCCGATATGAGGAGGGAACTAGGGCGAGGGAGGAGGGGGGAGGGACTTGGACGATGGGAGGGGGGAGGGAGGGAAGGGAACTTGGATAGTACTCTTACATTCAGATGAATTTAAAAAATGTATTAGAAAAAGAGCAGAATTCTCGGCCAATGAAATACAGAAATATATGTATATGATGTCGTATCATATGGCCTATGTAATAATGAAACTAAGGTCTTAATACTTCTGGGGCCCTCTATTTCTTTATCATATCTTCATCCAACGACACTTGTAAAACTTTTAGATCGTACTTTTAGTACGTATATATCTATTAAAAAAATTTAAATGTCAAAAAATTCTCTTTAAATATTTGAAAAACTTGTGCCTTCTGCTTCCTTCCCTTTGTAAACACGCCCACACATATACTATTAAAGTTATACCTCAAAAAAATAAAATAAGCTGTACTCCAAATAAATTTAGATTTGATAGACCCTACACTGTTAGAAAAACCCGCTTACAATCAACAGTATTTAGTTCACGCACCAAGCCATGAAGATCCGTTGTAATATATCAACGATAATTCTGCTTGATATCAATTTACGGCCTGTACGCTAAATTCTAATTACATTCACTTGAATTCTACTTACTTCAATCATCAGAAATCGAAGCAAGCATAATCCTGCTTACTTTAATTACAGTGATCCGGCGTTCAGACACGTACCGGCACTCAATTCAATCAGATAACTACTTGGATTCTGCATTAACCAGAATTCTGCTTACTTCAATTAAAATTTGACTCTCTTCAAGTAAATTCTAAGAGAGATCAATAATGTATGTATTTAAAGTATCTTGAATAATACTGACATTGCTTTCTCTTAATTCTCATTTAAAAATTTGATGTGATTCTAATTTTACTTATATCAACTAGTGTTTAGGCTAATTCAAGTAAAATCATTCTGACCAGAAAACATCAAATTTCAAACGATATATCAATGAATGTCTTCTATATACTGGTTATATTGGCCTGAAATATGATGATATCGAAAATTTACAAAATGGCATTTCTAACAGTGTATAGATGTTTTGTAGTACTGATGATGTAGCATAATGTAAAAACCTCGGTTGACAACATCCCCCAGCTCTGAGGAATTTTTCCAGAAAAAATTACATTTTTTGAATGTCTCGTTAGTAAAGAGACAGAGGGGGAGTTTTTTATACACAAATTTTTCGTCCAAAGTATTTCTTTCTATTTTCACTAATAGATAAGTTTAAAGGATAGATAGGGGAGAATTGAGAGCAGCATTTAACATGTCATAGAATACATCGACTTCCTAATAAATGCATGGCAGGAATTACATGACGACTTGATAAATATTTTTGATTTTTGATACTTGATAAACTTATGAAGAGTTTTCCTTTGATATTTTGATTAAGTTCACAGAAATGTTTTGTTAATATTCAACTAATATATCCTTAATATTTATATTTTTTCTTATAAAGCTTTTTCATGAATTAAACTTTTAATATATTAATTTTAACAGTTTCTTAGAAGTAGAGCCCGGGATTTAAAAGCTTCGGCTCAAGTCTAAATTCCTTAGACCCAGGTTTAAGGCTCAAGCTTAAACCCAACTTATGTCACGTGATCAACAGCTGCCAGCTCTTAGACTCAACTGAAGAAGTTAGGCCCAATTAAAATAAAACCGACCTTGGTTGGTTTTATTGGAGATTTAGTCTCATTGTTGAGTCCTATGCTAATCAAATCCAACCATGAATATCCATTCCAAATACAATATTAAACCGGTTTAATGAACCCAACGCTGTGAAAATTAGTTACAATTTAAATCCGAAAACTCGAGTCTTAAATTAGACTCAATGACAGCTTAAACCTGAGTCTTGATTTCCCGAATTTCTTAAATCCCGGGCTCAGTTCATTTGAAAAAAGCATAGTGCAACTTGGATGACTGCCTTTGAAAATTTTGCATCAAAATATAAAACTTTTAATGTCACAAAGCTTTGGTCGTTTTTCTTAGTTCTACTATAATTAATTTATACTTTAATACTAGAGATGCACAAAAACAGCAACGGGCAACGTAATTGGACATACCCTGATAGATTTTTCAAGTCCATTTTGGTTCGCTGTAGACACTTCTACTATGTTCCTCAGTTAGATTTAAAGACCCCATAGTCTATTCGTAAATAGCAATGTCAGTTCAGTTTGTCAAAAGTCTGCATAAAATAACAATGTTTTTGAATGAAAATAACTTCAATGATTGGCTTACTCAAGACCCGAATAAACATCGTTAAACCTGTTTTACCTCATCTTTTTGCTAGAAGTATCTCTGGGCATTCGAAATGTTTTTTTGGCCTTGCCATTGCTCCTGTAATTTTTCATTTGTGAACACATCCTTGTTCTTGACAAATTCAGATTGATAACTTTAAATTGAAAGTTAGTGATTTTAATTAAAAAAATGTTGGAAAATGAATCTTGGTAAATATTAACATTAATAAGGATTATAATTATAATAATAATAACAATAATAATAATAATAATAATAGTATTAATAATAATAATGGGGGGAAGGTGAAGTAAATTTGTTTTATAAGAAGAGCTCATCTAAAATGAGATAAATCAAGGAAAAAGTTAAAAGAGCTAGATTTTAGATTTGTATTCAGGAGACGAGGAAAAAGTGGAAAAGGAAGACCAAGAGTTCAGATTAAAGAATATTTTGGTTGAAAGAAGATGAAGCAGGATAGAAATGGGGGGGGAGATGCATCGCATATTATTATGTCCATTTTACAGTCCAAATTTTTATTTTGAATAATCTTTTTTGTTTGTTTATCTTCTTGTGATTTTTCACATTTTTTTTTATCGATTTTGATGGTTATTACATCGTTAGAACTGACGAGGGTCAACCCAGACAGAAATATATTTTCAATAAATGTGGAACTAACATCTACTTTTTTACTCTACAAAGGTTTGGTCCATCACCATCACCGAATTTTAAATCGCCTATTATTATTGGCTCAATTATCTCCTTTCATGCAATTCTTTTTCATTTCTTTCAATGAATTGACCAATATGTTTTCCATATCCCAAAAATATTGTGAGGAATTTAGGATTTTTCAATTATTGAAGATTCAGGACGGAGGTGGTTTGTCGTACTAAAAAGAACTCCACCGTGCTTAGGTCCCCCCTCCCTCAAAAAAAATGGTCTATTGTTTAATAGAAAACATACTTTGTATATTAACCGATTTAAATTCTCAATTAAACCTTTGAAACGAGATCTGTATAAGGTGCAGAGACGGGATGAATTACATTCTGACATTTAAAAAACAGAATGATTTCCTCTCAAGGGCGTACAGTTAAGAACATAAAATAATTAATTTGTTGTTTTTTTTCTGCTAGTTTTGTTTGCAAAATATCAAAGCTTTCTTATTAGGTAATTGATATACTGGTAAAAATCTAGAATCAACTAGTGTGGCAATTATGACGGAAGCTTTTCTATAAAATCAATTTGAAGGTTATATAAGGGCCTGCACGACTTAACTCTGTCTTGTATATTTGAAACCTTGTTCCAAGTACAGTCTACCTAAAACCAAGTCTCCTTATTTTAAAAGAGATTGATGAACGGGTTGAAAAAGTGTAAAGGCCTGATTATAGATTTTATTAAACAGAATTAAACTTAGATTTTGTTCAAAGCAGATATTATTTTCATGGGTCAAGATTGGTATGAGATGGAAAGAGAGAAAAAATCAAATGAGAGTGTTTATTTAAAGCAAATCCGATAAGACTCTTACAAAAAATCTTTGTAAAGATGCCTAACTGCAATTAACCAAAAAAAATGTGTTCGAGGTAGAAGACTTCATTTAACATAAGGATCGTCCCATTCCAAGAGTTTCAGGTCGTCTTTACAGTCTCATCCTTTTTTGGGTACACATGCATATTCTTTCATGCTTATATATTTATCATGAAATAAATTGATAAATTCCAGTACAATATGCAACATGTATCTAATGTACATAATGCACACATATCAACAAAACGATGGACCCTTGCGTTGTTTAAACAGTGCGTCATGCATTAAAGGAGGGGTTGTTTACACCGTAAATGCGTAAAGGTCGTTGACGTATGAGAGGGCAGTAACCCTCCCCCTCCCCCTTTGCTCTTCAGTAGGGGAATATTAGAGGGGATTTAGAGAACCCAGGGATTTGAGGGGATCTTTATAAGATTGGGGGAGGGTGGGGGGTGTAGATAGGAAGGGGAGGGTTGGAGTGTGATGATACAGCATTTTAAATCACGAATGTACAATGTTCGTCTAAAATATTAACGATTTTGCATTTCACACTTTAGAACATCGAGAAAGAGAACATCAGAGAACGGCATAAGTTTAACCCTCCCTGCCCCTCTCTTGCTCTACATGTCGCCTCTCCCCCAATCCTGCTTTATTTCTCAGAAACACCAGCTTTGATATCTGAGATATTCACACCTGTCACTTTTAAAGCGAAGCCATAATTGCAAGTATCAATTATTAGCTTGTTAAACTTGGATATATCATTCATCCGCAGTCAGACTGTTAGGGTACCCTTGTAAATCGGACATGCCATTGCAGTAAATGGAGGGTCACTGGAAATTTTGTCTTCATTCCTTTTAAATGAAGTCCTGATGCTTGTGATACTATCTGACTAAAACATATTATTTAATGTTACATGGTTATCCACAAGGGTTAAGTGTATAAAGACGACCTGAAACTCATTTAATATGCAATCCCAATGTTAAATTAAGTGTTCTGTCTTACATAATTTTATTTTAGTTGCTTATTTAATGATATCAGATTTGGAAAGGAAAAATCTAGTTTACGGTTGCATGAATTCCTGAATAAAAAAAAGACAGTATAACGTACATACAGTCGTTTCAGAAGGCTCATCTTTTGTGGTTAACCCTGTATGTGTAGAGTAGATTGTATGCAACACTGTTTTGAATTGTTTTCTGTTTACTCAATATCTTTACTTTCCAACTCAAGCTCCTCTCTTCAACACTCTCAAGAATTTACATAAATTCTGAATTCTGTTTAAAATAAACAGAAAATTTGACAAATGGTGACAAATTGTCGAGAAGAGGATGGAGGGGAGGAACATATATTGTTTTCTTTTAATTTTATCAAGCATATTTATAATTTTGATGAGGTTTCGAAAAAAATATTTATTTTTTATCCTTCATTCTTCTCTTTTTAATTTTCCAGTTTTTTCTTTCAATCTTGTCTTTTTTCTACTTTACCACCGGTGCCGTGACAAACTCCTGAAAGACAAACTCCTGAAAGACAAACTCCGGAAAGACAAACTCCGGAAAGACAAACTCCGGAAAGACAAACTCCTGAAAGACAAACTCCTGACGAGACAAACTCCTGACGAGACAAACTCCTGAAAGACAAACTCCTGAAATTATGAAATTTTTCTCTGAATGAAATTTGATAAAACTCATAAACTTTAGAAGAAAAATCCGCAAATATTCTAGAAAAAATTCTCAATCTTTAGTAATTTGAATATGCTTCTAGCAGCAAAGTATTACAATGATCAGAATAACCAGCAAATTTATTATAATTTATTTTTTATCATTTAGGGTTAGGTTAGGTTGAGACACTTTCTGGGCCGAGCGCTGCGGCTAGGACAGGCTAGAGGGCCGAGCGCTGCGGCCATGGGTTAGGTTAAGTTGGAGTTTGTCTTTCCGGAGTTTGTCTTTCAGGAGTTTGTCTTTCAGGAGTTTGTCACGGCGCCTTTACCACCAGCTTCTTCTCTGCAACATCTTTTATTCTTTCTTCACCTGGAGCAAACGGTAAAGGAAATTGTTTATTTTCAATTTTGCATTTGTTTTTGTTTGAAACCCAATCCTGTATATATCCAGATGTACTTCATTTGTCTACTAGATGTGTATATATCTATACTACTCATTTATTTATTTACTTTACGCAATATATACGCACCTATTCACCTTAACCTAAATTTTTATATATAACATATATTAACAATAAACTAGGCCATCTCTCAGCCATGTTTAATTTGCATCTTAACAGAAATCAACCTCTTGCTACAAAATGTTTAAAACGCCCAAATATAACATAAATGACGTCACCTCTTAACACTGGAAACCTTAGACATTTTTTTTAATGAGTAAAGGGATTGTGCGCATAGTTTTAATGTACCCTGCATCCTAAGATGGAAATGTCCAATTTACAATGGTACCCTTGAAAACGTAATCTTACCAAAATTTGACTCAAAAAGTTCAAACAGTTTTATAAACAAAAACAAGCAAATCTAATTCATACTTATTCAGATCGAAGTTTTTAAGGGTAACTTGTAAATCGGACATGAGAACGTCAAACATGTAACGCTAAAAGCTTGGAGAAGAGTAGAAGAAACAACCATGACTTTAGTTTATCAGTATTATTTACAACGTATTAATATTTTATGTGAATGAATGTCTTTAAATTTTTGGATTTAATTTTGCAGATACATTAATACATACATTACAATAATACATACATACATCACAATAGGAACCAGAAAACCATGATTGTTGTCTTTATTCTTTCCTTTGTTCATAAAATGTCACCGGGCATATATTTTTTTGTAACTTTGTAACTGATATGGTTCAAATTTAAAATAAAAAAAAATATACTACATTTTACTGTACTGTTTTCCATGGTTACTACGTTAACGTGCATGAATTATTCATTATTTAAAGAAGGCTATATTGCAAGAAATATATATTTATATTATATAATATCGTAAAATTGATTGTTACTACTGTTACACCAGCAACATTATTGTAAATGTATAAATAAATATATCTTTCTATAAATAAAATGTAAACAAAATGTGAATTTAAATTTTTATAAATTAATATTCACACTTAATTTGTACAATGTATATGATATATTAATTTTAACTTTAACAATTCTGAAATCTACCATTTTAACGTTATGCTAACATAACCGTTTTGGATTTCTTCAGTGCAATGATCCCAGTCTAAACTCCGACGTGCAATTCCTTATGTCGACATGTCTGCTAGCCTGATTTTCTTCTTATGCACTTTTTTCTTTTGTCTGCTTGTCTGCTAGTCTGATTTTTTATTGTATATTTTTGTCTCAATGTACCCTTTTCTGCTATCCTGATTCTCTTCTAGTGCAATCTTGTCGCACATCTGCTTGTCTACTAGCCTAGTTTCTGGTTGTGCTTACTTTACAGCCTGTTTTTATTTTCTTGTGCTTTTGTTTAAATGTCTACACTATGCATGCCTACTTGTCTGATTTTTATGTTGGGAACTTTTATCGCAAGATCTGCTTGTCTGATAGCCTGATTTTCTTCTTTTGCAATTTCTCGTTGTGTCGTTTCTCTACAGATCTTCTTGTTTGCTGGCCTGATTTTCTTAGTGTTCATTTTCTTCTAAATGTCTGCTTGTCTGCTAGCCTGATTTCTTTTGTCTAAAATCTTGTCTGCTATGCTAGTTTTTTATAGTTTTATTCAGAACCTATTCTTGTCTCCTAGCCGGATGTTCATATTTTTGTGAATGAACACTGTCGATGTCTAAGGTTAGCTCGCATTGTTTTTTTTCTTGGGTATTTTTAACGGCTTGTCTTTATTTCCCGAAAAATCTTATCGTAATGAAAATTATAGGACGGGCAACGGGATGCATTTGTTTAAGCTATGATTTTTTTCAAATAGTTGATTATAAAACTAGACTTATAAACATTTAAACAATATTGCAATATTATGGCAAAGTTAAAGTTGCAAATCTTTGTCGTTTAAAGTGAGGCATGAAAAAAAAATTTAAAATTTGAATGGGTCACGTGCAAATTTCAAAATATTAAAACTAAGAATTTGGCCATCAAGATATTTTCTTCGAATCTTTTTTCTTTTTTAAAAGAAACAAAAGAATACATGTTTTTATCATTTTTACTTTTTATCTTAAACTATCCATCCATCTAGAGATCAGCTGTTCAAAACGAGGGTTGCAGCTGTGCGTGTGTGTGAGTTTGTACTGTAGAGGGTTATTGACTTCTCCGTGCTGAACTCCCTGTTCATCCCCCTCTATATATTGACGCAAAGGAGGTTGTTCCTCCCTACGCAAAGGGTGTAGAGAGGCCAACAACCCCCTGACGCACCACGAGGCCGGGGTAAAGGCAGCGTAGCAACAACGGAGGGTAACAACCTCGAACGCAAAACTATACAAAAAGAGAGAAATACTTTTAAGATAACTCTTTAGTAATTTGAAAAATTACCTAAAGCACGTTTATAAAAGTTCATTCTCTTACTTTAATCATAAATAAAAAATGTTTGTTGCGGACAACATTTCCGAAATAGTAATAATATATATTCAAGCAATAAAAAGCAGAGGAAGGATTTGATATAATTGAACTGTACAAACCAGATTCAATCTTTTCCAGGGATTTATACAGTTTCTCAAAACCTTTTCTTTGCTCCTTTATTCAATTTTTCAAATCCGATATATGAACACAAGATGTCCTTTTATTTTATTTATTTTCCTTTGTTTAAAAGGCTCAAAACAAAATTTAGGTTTTCAAAAAACGACCAAAACTTTATTGTAAAGCAAAATTGAAAGCAATTCAGTTTTTGTCACAAACTCAAATTTTCTAATTCCTATATCTTTGCAACCTGATAAGGTAAATGTTTGATATTTCATACTTCGACTATTTGATCTACCAGAATCAATCGCTTGAAAATGAAATATCAAAGGTCTACGACATCGGGTTGCAAAGATAAAGGGGTTAGAAAATCAGCGTTTGTGACAAAAACTCAGTTCTTTTGAAGAAAAAACTACTAAGTTAATTTTAGATTATCAAAAAAAAAGATGGGCGATAATCATTTCAAATTTTAAAAACATATAAATAAGGATGTTGTTAGAAATAAAAAATGAATGTATAAAGATATGACTAAATTGAGACTGAAAGGATGAGTGAAGGGATGAATGAAAGAATGAATGAAAGGATGAATGAAAGGAAGGATGAATGAAAGAAAGGATGAAGGAAGGATGAATAAATGAATGAATGGAAATATCTGGTGGGGACGGATTACTCCTACATCCTAAAATACAGAGAGTTGAATTTTCCCTTCGAAAAGGTTATTGACTCTCGTTGGGAGTGTTTTGCGTNTTGGGGGCGGCTTTTAAGTAGGTTTTATTTAGAAATATAGTAGATAAAAGGATGGAACTAGAACAGAAGAAAAGGGAAAAGGATAAAACACAAATGGAAAGAAGAGAAGTTAATAGAAGAGAAAAAAGAGAAAAAGTAAAGGATAGAAATAAAATAAAATAAATAAATTGAAGAGATAAGAAGAAAAGAGGAATGAGCTTAAAAAATAAAATAGAATGAATGGATAAAATACAGTGCGTCTCACAAACAGATTACAAATCATCCCGTCACAGAGTGTATGTAATATGTATACATATGACATACAATGCCAAAGAAATAGATTTATTTTGTTTTAATAAATATAATATACCACAGAATTATCAAAGTTTTCATTTTAGCATCAGAAATGAAACGATTTATCAACTGTCTTTTATAAAGTTTAAATTTTTTACATTGTGCTGTGTGACTCTTAAAAAATAAGGGAAAATGCGATATTTGATAACAATATATATTTTGCGCAGACTTTACTGGCCCTGAAGGTTGAAATAAGAGTTTCTCTTTGACTTCTTGTTATTAAGACTTATCTTAAGGTGTAGAGATTGCGTGAGTATATTGTGTTAAACAAGCATGGACTTTTTAATATGTTTTGTTATTATGTATTTTGTAATTAATTCTTTAGTAAATATATCTTATGTTACTGAGCCCAGCCTATACCCTTTTTCATTTTTCGCGAACACTCCCTTTAAATAAGTGAGGGGGGTATGCATCCTATTATGGACTTGTTACCAAAACCTTGATTTTCTATATTAATTTAAAAAAAGAAATTTAAAAAAATAGAAAATTAAAAAGTTAGTTTGATAATTTCGANCCCCCAGCATTTTATTTAACAAATACAGAAAACTACGACTGAAATGAACTGGTCTCCAATTTCAACTGTCTACAATTTGTTCTTAAATCGTTTCTATTCCCATTTCGGGGGGGTTAAATAACCCCAATAACCCCCCTTATTTACGCCACTGTCGGCATTTTTCAATAAACTAAAAATACATGTCTGTTACAATGTTTCAGTTCTAAAGTGGGCAATGAGACAAATGGAGTACACATTGAAACCTCTAAATTTGATTTTTATAAATGCCTTATGTCGAGTCTGAGTCTTAGAAAATTTGACTTATCTAATTTTGAGCTCAGCTAAACTTTAAAAACTGCTAGAATGTAAAATTTTTCTAATACTTTTCCATGAAAAATACCTTAAACCTATGCACTTTCTGCTACTAAAAAAAAGGTAGTAAAGATAAAAAGGTAGTAAAGATGAAAAAGGCAAGAAAGTAAAAGAAAACATAGAAAACCGGAAGAAAAGAATAAATCTAGTATTGTGTAAATATAGCATGTGGTGGTTAAGCTACGTTATTGCTCTGTTAAATACAAAATACATAATCCCCCCTCATTTCACCACCACTAATTCCCCTCTCTTTCTCCTTTTCCATACTCCCCCCTAGTACTCCCAAGGCTCCAATTCATCCTGAACTAATGTTTAATATCAAACCATATTGGACACAAGATACCCTGGACACAGATATAGACAACACTAAATAGTAAACTCAAGACACAGATATAGACAACACTAAAAAGTAAACTCAAGACACAGACACAGCCAACACTAGATTATAAACTCAAGACCCAGATACAGACAACACTAGATTATAAACTCAAGACACAGACACAGACAACACTAGATTATAATATCAAGACACAGATATAGACAACACTAAATAGTAAACTCATGACACAGATATAGACAGCACTAAATAGTAAACTCATAACACAGATATAGACAACACAAAGTAGTAAACTCAAGACACAGATACAGACAACACAAGATTATAAACTCAAGACACAGATATAGACAACACAAAAGAGTAAACTCATGACACAAACAACATTAGATAGGAAACTTAGGACACAGATATAGACAACACCAGATACTAAAAACAAGATTAAGATCATATACACGAGGCACAGATACAGACAACACCATATAATAAACACAAAACAAAGATACAGACAACACCAGATAATAAACGCAAGACACAGATACAGAAAACAAAAAGATAATAAACACAAGATACAGATACAGACAACACAAAATAATAAACACACGATACAGATACAAACAACAACAGATAGTAAATTCAAGATACAGATACAGACAACAACAGATAATAAACACAAAACAAAGATACATACAACACCAGATAATAAATGCAAGACACAGATACAGAAAACATAAGATAATAAACACAAGATACAGTTAAAGACAACACAAGATAATAAACACACGATACAGATACAAACAACAATAGATAGTAAATTCAAGATACAGATACAGACAACAATAGATAATAAACACAAGGCACAAATACAGATCACCAGATAAAAAAGCATTACACGAATATAGAAAACAACAGATAATAAACACAGAACACAGATTGAGACAATACAAGATAATAAACACAAGATACAGATGTAAACAACAAGAGATAGTAAATTCAAGTTAAAGATACAGACAACAAAGGATAATAAACACAGAATACAGATACAGACAACACTAGATAATAAACACAGAACACAGATACAGACAACACAAGATAATAAACACAAGACACAGATACAGACAACACAAGATAATAAACACAAGACACAGATACAGACAACACCAAATAATAACCTCAAGACACAGATACAGACAACACAAGATAATAAACACAAGACACAGATACAGACAACACAAGATAATAAACACAAGACACAGATACAGACAACACAAGATAATAAACACAAGACACAGATACAGACAACACAAGATAATAAACACAAGACACAGATACAGACAACACTAGATAATAAACACAGAACACAGATACAGAACACCAAATAATAAACTCAAGACACGGATATAAAAAAAAAGACATTAAAAAAGGACAACAACAGACAATGAATGGCATATGATCACAAACAATAGACTCAAGAATACAAACATCTCAAAACAGAAAGATACATAAAAATAGGTTAACAGTTGTAAACATAGAATATAGCAACAAGATCATAAAGGAATTGAGTCTTTGCCACAAACTCTGCTTTTTTAAACACTTTATCTTTGGATTCCAATGTCGTAGACCTTAGATATTTCAAACTATGAATTCTGTTAGATCAAATAATTATAAGTTTGAAATATCAAAGATTTACGACATTGGGTTCCAAAGATATAGGGATTAAAAATTCAGAGTTTGTGGCAAAGACTCAATTCCTTTCCCAACTTCTTCCATGTTTGGTTTGAGCCTGAAGGAAACCAGGAAACGGGGTTAAAACTTTAAATTCTGATTTCCCAGACTGATAACATGATACACAGGACATATAGAGTCAGATAGTTCACACAAATATGTAAAATATACCCCCCCCCCCTCCTTTCGTTTCCCTGACCCCCCAGCATTTTATTTAACAAATACAGAAAACTACGACTGAAATGAACTGGTCTCCAATTTCAACTGTCTACAATTTGTTCTTAAATCGTTTCTATTCCCATTTCTAAAGGGAGGGCTTTGGGTATGTAAGAAAAGTCAGAAAATTTCAACAGCCTCAGACCAATACTTCTTGAGTTATGTAAAAAAAAACTACAGGGGATATTCATCACATGGGCCCTCCAGTTCTATAGTCGTCCTAGCCGTTAAAAAAGGTTACAAGAACTCATCCCCATATAAATGAATTTATTATTTCTAAATAAAACAAGGGTTATAATAAGAACTGTTTGTTTTAAAGTTCATTTCCAGTAGAATCTAGTTTTACTATATTTTTAAAACTTTTCGGGGTTGTGTTTATTTAATCTGTTGAAACAGGAAAATAAAGACTGTAGAATTAAATTTATTTTTGTTTAAAGACAGTTTGCTGCTTGTTTAGCTGATACAATATAAAATCCCCAAAAGTTTAAATTCAACTTGTGACATTTATTAGACTGTGAAACTAATGCTTAATTCCTAAACTTAGATTCACACAAACAGGCCTACAGACAAAAGACATTCACACAAACAGGCCTACAGACAAAAGACAATAGACACAGTCGAAAGAAAATCTGCTAACAGACAATACTCAATAAAGTCACAGATGTGACGTTACCAGTATACTGCACCCTCATTGGCGGAAATTCTTGTGACGTTATACGGACTTTTAAATAGTATTATCAATTACATCTATTGAAAATGTGAAATCAAAATTAAAGATTGTAATGGGAGCAAACCTCAGATTCTTAGGTTTCTGTGGGATATAACCGTTTTCAGATAGTTTGCGTATTTTCTGAATATGATCTGTTTAAACCTACTACTTTTATACAAAATTTCCTCCTCTTCATCTCCTCCCTCTCCCCTCCCTAGCTTCCTCAGTCTCATCTTCTACATCAATTCTTCATTCCAAGATTAAACGGAATATTTTACATTGTACGCTTTATTGTTTGAAGACGAAAATTCTTTGCGCATTTTCCAGATTCTGAACTTTCTGCCGAAATACGCAAAATATGCCATAATTCTATAAATGTTTTTTTTTTGAAAATCCATTAAGACAACGAGTATGGTATGTGAGCAGAAATAATTTCAATAAAAAATCGGTTTGTTTATATTTTTAGTTTTTAAAAGGCTAACAATTTACAATTTTAATTTATCCACTATTTTAGATTTTTTACAAGAAATTTGTTGACAGTAAACCAAGCAAAGATTAAAAGAATCTTCACTTGTATCAAAATACATTTAAATATTGGTTGTTAGATATAATTGACTTAAACGACGGGTTGGCAGTAAGCTAAAGGTTAAATATTATTCAGAAATTGAATTAAGGGATTTTAGCTTTTCAAAAAATGTTTATTTGGTATTCACTGCAAATATGTATGGAAATTTAGGGTGAAGGAAGGGTGAAGGTGGGTGAAGGAAGGGTGTAGGTGGGTGAAGGAAGGGTGTAGGTGAGTGAATTGTTTAAATATCCTCCTTTGATCGATCGTTTGTGTTCATATTATTAAAATAAATCTGTAAGCTGTATTCTCCCTTTTCTTCTTTACTTTTTATGTTGACTTTTAAGGCATGGATGGTGGAAAGAAAACTCTTATTTTTCAACCTCTATTTCTTTGCATCTTAATGTCATAGACCTTTAATATTTTAACTATATGATCTTGAAATATCAAAGGTTTACACCACCAAGTTACAAGTATATAGGAATTAGAAAATTTGAGTTTGTGGCAAAGACCCAATTCATTAGTCTTCATTACTTTGTTAAATTGAATTATAATAAATATCTAAAAACGTACCTAGCACAAGGTAATAATGCAAGGAAAGATAATTGCGGTGTTGTGCATTCTCAGCGTAAATTTTGAAATCAGTTCTCTCTGGGCGGTATTTGTAAACAAGAATTGATGCATCAGTGCTCCTCATAGTATACGAGGAGGATAAAAGCATTAAATGTTGATAACTTTGATAATTCACATAATAGTAGTTTCCTATGACCAGAATATTTCATTGATTTTTTATGTGAAAGATGGATCCCATGTCAGGCTGTGACATCCGTCTTGTGTTTACTTTAGAGCCCAGAGACAGTACACTGCAGTACTAAAAATTCGAACACCTCTGAAATAACTTTCTTTACATTACAATTCTTTGCATACGCGTGATTATTTTTACATTAATGAAAAAGATGTTGTATAAAGTGAAACATTTTATCATTTATAATTGTTGCCAAAAATCAAGAAAAAATATTATTGAAGGTATTTCACAAGTTTGAGGTCATTTGACGTGGATGGGGGGGGGGGGTAACATTGACCATGTATTGGCCTATCAAAGTACACAACGATTTCCTAGTATGGTATTTCCTTAAATTTACATTCGAGGAAGACTGGAATTTCCTTATTTTATCAGAGCTTGGAACTTTTGAATAGTGGATATCTGGATTAATGCCTGATCCACTCTTTTTCTTAATCTCAAGATTAAATAATGCTTGTTCTCCTCTTGTTCTTAATCTCCAGATTAGTTAACCGATCGGGATTAAGGATATCACATTCTAAAGTTTTCAGCTCAGATTTGCTTTATTGTAAATCCAATGTTCCATTTTAATACCGATTATCGAATTTTGATGTAATTTTCTTATTTTATTTGATAACTTTGCAAAGAAAAAATAAATTATATATTTTAGACAATGGGCATGGTTTGTCAAAAATTAGATGAGCAATAATGAAAACTGCCTGGAATTTACCTATACCAGATACATCTGTATTAAGAACTTCCTTCATTTATTGATTTTTGACATTTTTCAGCTCTTTAGAAAGAATACAACTATTAGAAGCAGATTGCACAAGTTTTGCAAAAAAGGGAATTTGTGCTATTTCCGGTTTTTTTAAAATAAACATGAACACACTTTAAAAAACTTTTGAAAAAATTTTGCATATTCAAATTCGTTTAGTCAAAAATGCATTGGTTATATATACATTTGAGGCAATTTTTGGTTTTAACATTTTTTGGCTAAATAACGGGATTATTTGGGAAGTATTTGGATTTTTGAAAATTTTCTTTTTTTTCTATAATATAATTGTAGTAAGAGGCTTCTAAACATGTATGAAATGTTTTATAATGATAAATCATCAAGGATTTAGGGAAGGGGGATGGGGGACACCCACACACCCTCGGCAGAGGAGGCTCATTAAATAAAGCGTTAAGTATTTGACCAAAGGTATTTAAGGGGGTTAGTGGGGGGGGGGGGGAGCTGGTTTTTGTCACAATACTCCTCTTAAAACACATTTGTCTTGTGTTTTATTGTGCGAATGGAAAAAATGATTATATTCTGATAATCTTTTCATTTACAAACACTGGTTCATCGACATAGGGTCAAACGACAAACGGTCAAAAACGCAACAAAGGGTCAAAATGGAAAAAAAAATATTTTATGTATTATATGATGGTTAGGTAAGGTTAAGATAATTTCTGGGCCGAGCGCTGCGGCTAGAAAAGGCTATGTTGTATCATTTTAAGTTCTTGCATTGATTTATAATAATTTCAATTTATAATTACTTTTCCTGTTTATCCTTGAATGGATCCTGTAAACCCCCCCAATATTTTTAGATGTCGTCTTTGCTAAAGAGGACAATATCTGGAAAAAAGCATATACTTTAAAGCAAAAGTACAAGAAAGCACAGCGGTTTCGGTTTAATATAAATATATAAATAGATTCTAACAGCCATATACATACACTTTAGCAACTAAGTTGATTCCAATAACTTTAGAAAGCTTCAAGTTCATTTATCTACAATTACTTCAATGTAAGATTTGGATTTAAATCTAAAAATAGATAAAAACTTCTTTTAAATTACTGAAACGCCTGAAAACTTTTTAAATACTTCAAACTATGATTTCCTTTCCAAAATTGTGTTTATTCACAAAATTTTGAGATGTAACTAGCTTTCTACTCCTGTTTATCGTAACAGGAAATCACGTCTAGGATTCATAGATAAAAATATTTTATTGGTGTCAAAATAAAAAAATTAAAGTTTAACAGTTGTCACTGATATCTTGACAACTATAAAATTTGACAAACTCGACTTTAAAGGGTCGCAACGGCTTTGCTCCACTCTTCAACGTTTGGTTCTGAATGTTTCACAATCTTACCTTATGAACCCCTCCCCCCCCTGAACCCTATCTTTAGTAGAATTTAAAAAAAATTTTACTCTTTAAAACTTGTTATGCTTTTTTAATTATGCAAAATGAAATAGCAATTTCAATAATCAAAAGTGATTTTTGCCAAATCCAGTTTCAAGTGACAAGTTCTGCAAAACATGGCAAATAATGCGTTTTAGAAAAATCCTTGGTCAAGTCAATTTTATTATGCAAAGGCATTTGCAAAAAGTTTCAAAATCGTTCATTTATTCATTCATTCTTTGTTAAACTTGCGCTAACTTTCTCCCGTCAAGAAAAGGGTGAAAAACTTAAAAAGAGAACTTTATTTTGCATACATAACATTTAATAAATTTAACATTTAATAAAAAGAACTTTATTTTCTTTATTTTGCATAACAATAAAGTTATGTTTTAATTTTGCATAACAATAAAGTTATATTTTGCATAACAATAAAGTTATATTTTGCATAACAATAAAGTTATATTTTGCATAACAATAAAGTTATATTTTAAGATCGGAAATTACTTTAAAATACGGTTTGATTCATGAAACGCGTAAAATTGCGCAAAATTTAGATAATTAACATATTTACATCTTTATCATTTCTCATTTAGATAAAAGTTGATAAAAGCTCTTCAAGGTTTGGGAATCTGATAAACTTAAGAGAGCAAAGATAGGAAAAATATAGAGAAGTACAGAGACATCTTAACCTTCATACATTAAATTAAAAAAAAAAATTCCTGCAAATAAAATTTCTTCCAAAATATTTTAAATAAATGATGTCGGTCAAATATTGAAAGTAAACTCACTTTAGGAATTAAGTCTTTACCAAAAACTCAGATTTTCTAATCCTTATATCTTTGTAATCCAACCTCGTAGACCTTAGCTTTTTCCAACTGGGTTCTTTTGTATTTTCAAATAACCTAAGTTTGAAATATCAAAGGTGTACACCATTTTATTGTAAAATAAAAAAAGAGATAAAGAAAATTTTAATTTATGGTAAATACTAAATTTCTTTGAAGCCTTTAATAAAATCTAGTTTTACGAAGATTTAAATAAGAAATTTTAAAAAATTCTTTTAATAAATAAATAATCATAACAATTAACAAAATCTAAAATTCTGATATTTCCAAGTTATATGCTGCTTACGTTATAATTGTCTCTCAGATATTCTCTCTATCTTCACCCCCCCCCCCTCTATTACTCCTCCTTCCTCCCTATATTTATCAATACACGTTATTGAATTATAATTGAAAATGCTTGTTAGATTATCACTAGATACTAGGGTTGTTAATCGTTTTTGAAAACGATCGTTAAACAATCCTTTTTTAGTTTCGTTTTTTAATCGTTTTCAAAAACGATCGTTTCGTTTTTGGAAAAAAACGATCGTTTTTAAAAACGACCCACTCGTTTTGAAATTTTAGAAAACGAATAACGATTTTTTTAAAAAACGGTCGTTTTTTTAAAACGATTTGTGACCGTTTTTTATACGGTTGTTTTTTAAAAACGATCGCTTTTGAAAAAAACGATCGTTTTAAAAAACAATTATTGGCAAGTATGTTAACGATCGTTAACAAAGGGTTGTCGTTAACGATCTATAACAAAACGACGAACTTGAACAAAAACTTACATGCAACTTTATTGAATTTCGTCTTACATGAAGTTAAAAAGATGTGGGGGAGCTAAAACATCTTGATATTTTCTTAAAAACTACTCAATGATAAGTACAGATGCCCTTCAGGTCGGTTACCTCTCTTCGTTAACCAAGGGTCGTCGTTAACGATCGTTAATGAAGGGTCATCGTTAACGATCGTTAATGAAAGGTCATCGTTAATGATCGTTAACGAAGTGTCGTTGTTAATCGTTAACGAAAGTTTGTCGTTAAGAAGGGTCGTTGTTAACGATCGTTAACGAACGAAGCGATCGTTTTTCAAAAAAATGAAAAAGTTACCATGCCTAGATACGCCCCAGTCATATCTTTACATATATTTCAATTAAGTACTTATCATGTTCGTATGCAGGGTATCTCTTTTTAGATAAACAATTGATACCTACATTTTTAACAAATATATTTTTTGGAATTACAATATGTAGAGACTTTTTTTAACTCTCGTTTTTGAACGGATTTTTTTGGTGCACTTAGATTTTAATCTGCTCTATGTTTGCACCAAAGTATATATAATAATTTATGTTATAAAAGACATGCATTACATTTGTTATTTACATAATACAAGTTTTTATGTAGATGTCCACAAAAACAAAAACGGGCTTGAATTTGAGGCTTTGGCATTAAGTACGTTTTCTTTATGAGTCAAGCTGTATTAAGTACTTTTAACCATTAACTTATCTTTCCCTCTTCCTCCTACTTCCTTTAATTTTTTACTGTTTATTTTATGCATCAGAATGGTTTATCTAAATATTTTCCTTTCCACGATTCTTCTAATTATCCTATCAAGCACAATTTTTTAACATTCTGACGATGAACAGATAGACAAGGTATAACCCACAAATCAAAATCGATAATGCAGAAAACTCTTTATTTCCTAAAAAAATAATGAAATGAATAATGATAAATAATTATTACAGGGTTTACAAATTTATAATGAAAAGATTCTTACGATCTATTTTCCTATTTTGGGGGTTATCTGTCGAAAAGTCCGAAGACGCTTTTTATACATTAAAACTTCTGAAAAGATTAACAATTAAATGTTGATGAAAGTCACTAATTCTTTAAATGGAAATATTCTTGTTTAACTTTGGAATGGTTCACAATTGATAAACGTTTATACTCCGTTATCGGAGAACAAAGAAGAAAAGCGGGCTGAAATTGTTTGGTTTGGTTTCTCGTCTCCGAGAGGAGCATTTAAGTTGAAGACGACATTACATAGAAGGGGGGGGGGGTCTTAATGTTAATGGTTGACAA